>NW_027418815.1:0-34688 GCF_009905375.1 Apium graveolens | reverse complement strand
TATATCTTAACATCGTATGGTGAACGTCTAAAAAATCATTTTAAAAATTAATCTTGTAAATTGGGAACGAGTCTCGTTGTCGGGAGAGGTACTTTTATCGGATATTTCTAATCCTGACATGCAAGATGAATTTCAAAGTTTTTAATAATTTTTTCATATGACTAAAATTGATATATCTTAACATCCGTACGGTAGGATCATCGAAAAACTTATTTTAAAAATTAATCTTGTAAATTGGGAACGAGTTTCGTTGTTGGGAGGGGTAATTTTATAGGATTTTTCTAATCCTGACATGCAAGATGTATTTCAAATTTTTTAATAATTTTTTCTTATGACTAAAATTGATATATCTTAACATCCGTATGGTTGGATCATCGAAAAAATCATTATTAGGAATATATGTGCATTAGTTTGATGATATGTTTAACAAAACACTTAAGTAGAAATCTAGTGTTTGTAGCCTTAACGGATAAGACCATTTTGGCTATCCGTTGATGGTGTAGCTTTACTTAGAAATAAGTCTAGTGTTGTAGCACATTTCAGTCTCTGAATTTGAGATATAAATTCTTAAATGTTGAGGGAAATTATAAGTCATGTTGACTACTAGAGGATAGGCAGATAGGAAGGCCAATTGTAAGTATTTCATGCCTTGTAATTTTGTATAAATGAAATGGTGTCAACGGATAACTTAAAGACCTTCAACGGATGAGAAACAAAGCTTCAACGGATGTCTCTAAAGCTTCATCAGATAACATCCTTCAACGGATGAGTGCATCAACGGATAGAGCTTCAACTGCTAACACATCAACGGATAAAGCCATCAACGGATGAAGGCTTCAACGGATGTTCTGTTAAATAGCAATTGACAAGTGGTAGTTGTACCTACAAACAGAGGCACATGGGTTGACAGAGACAACTGAGATGTGGTAGCCTATTTCAGGAACATCAGAAAAAGCAGCCGTTCTACTCTAGTATAGAGAGGCAATAGTCAACAATGCACTGGAGTAAAATGGAGAAGAAACAAGTGGATAACTTATTTTATTATTGTACTTTTTATCTTTGTCTTCACTTGTATACTTGGTGATATATAAACCAAGTAGCAGCTAGTAATTAGAAGAGAATTTTTCCAGAGCTGTTTAGAAAAATCTTGAGAGAAAAATTATCTAGTTTGTACTAGGACGCAGCTGTGATCAACTTCTTGAATCACAGATTTTCTGAAATACCGTCTCTGGTGGAACAACAATCCACCAGAAAAGTTTTTAAGGTCTGTTGTGTTCTTTACATTAGTGTTTGAATATATATCTATCAGTATTAGCTTAAAGCAATTCATACACTTGTTTATCTTAAACACATAGCCTTTGAAACTGCTCAAAACTTGAAAAAGTTTTGAGATTTACATTCAACCCCCCTTCTGTAAATCTCATTGTTAGTTCATTAGGAATAAAAATTGGTATCAGAGCAGGCTCTTGACACACAAAGAGTTTAAAGATCTTGGAAACTAACAAAGATGAGTAAGAAGGATATTGGAGTAAAAATCCCAGTTCTTGACAAAGACAGTTATCACCATTGGAAGGTGAAAATGCACCTTTATCTACTCTCCCAAGATGAAGGTTATGTAAACTGCATTGAGAATGGTCCTCACATTCCCCACAAAGTAGCCACAGTTGCTACAGCCACAATTGCTGTTGGTCAATCCATTCCAAAACCTAGAGCAGAATGGACAATGGAAGACACAGAAGAAGTCCACAAGGATAAGAAGGCTATGAACATTTTGTTTAATGGTCTTGACAAGGATATGTTTGATAATGTCATAAATTGCACAACTGCCAAAGAGGTTTGGGACACAATTCAGCTACTGTGTGAAGGTACAGAACAAGTAAAAGAAAACAAAATGCAGCTTCTCATTCAACAGTATGAGTATTTTCATTTTGAAGAAAATGAATCTTTAAATGACACATTCAATAGATTCCAAAAGCTGTTGAATGGACTAAAGCTGTATGGTAGAGTGTACCAGGTGAAGGATTCAAATCTTAAATTTTTAAGATCCTTGCCAAAGGAATGGAAACCCATGACTGTCTCCTTGAGAAACTCTCAAGATTATAAGGACTTCACTCTTGAAAGATTATATGGAATCTTAAAGACTTATGAACTAGAGCTGGAACAGGATGAGGTATTGGAGAAGAGAAGAAAGAAAGGAGGTTCAGTTGCCTTGGTAGCTAAAAATGAGAAAGAATGCAGACAAGAAACTGTGAGATCAACATTAAACTCCAAAGATGGCACAAGCAAATCAGAATCAAGCAAGGGTAAGGAGCAAGTTGCTGAGAATGAAGACAACTCCAACCAAGATGACTCTGATGGTATTGATGAGCATCTTGCATTTCTGTCCAGAAGATTTGCAAAGATGAAATTTAGGAAAAACACTAGAGCCACTAAACCTCATAAAAACATGGTGGACAAATCCAAGTTCAAGTGTTTCAATTGTGGTATAAGTGGACACTTTGCAAGTGAGTGCAGAAAGCCATCTTCTGAAAAGAAGAAATTTGACCAAGTAGATTACAAAAAGAAATATTTTGATCTGCTCAAGCAAAAGGAGAGGGCTTTCATTACTCAAGAAAAAGACTGGGCAGCTGATGGAGAAGAAGAGCATGAAGATGTGGAATATGTCAACTTGGCTTTCATGGCTGATTCTGAGGAAAATGAAGTTAGTTCATCAAGCAACCAGGTAATCACTACTGATTTAACACAGTTTACTAAAGAAGAGTGCAATGATGCTTTTAATGACATGTCTACTGAACTGTATCATTTGCGTGTGTCTCTTAAATCTCTTGCTAAAGAAAATAGTAGGATTAAAGAGAACAATTTGTTTTTAAGTAATAGAAATGTTGTGTTAGAAGATAAGTTGATTGACCTAGAGAAAACTAAGCTACATTGTATATCTGTTGAAAATGAACTAGCTGAATCTGTTAAGAAAGTAGAAATACTTTCTAATCAATTAGAGAGAGAGCAAGAGGTGATTAAAGCTTGGAAGACATCTAGGGATGTTAGTGCTCAAATTGTCAAGGTCCAAGGAATTGAATCATTTTGTGAGACTGCCTGGGATAAAAACAAAAAAAATGGAATTAATTGATGGGCTGTCAACGGATGTGGAATCAACGGATGATGAAAATTATCCGTTGAAGGAAGAAAAGGATCATCCGTTGAAGGTTCCTCAATTAAAACAGGCAGATGTTTCTAAAAGTGAAAATCTAAAGAAACTCAACAAAAAGTTTGGTTCAACTTCCAAGAACTTTGTCAAAGAAGAAGCAAGCACATCCAAAGATTTCAGTAAGGTGAATATAGGACACATGACCTTAGAACAGTTAAAGAATAGGCTCAAAGTGGTTGAGGATAAAAAGGAAACTAAAAGGAAATCTAATAGAAATGGGAAGGTAGGGGTTAACAAACATAACAATTACACACCTGATAAGTATGCTCCTAGAAAAAGCTGTGTGCATTGTAGTAGTGTTAATCATCTATTTGCTAATTGCAAATCTATTAAGAAAACTCCCATACCTGTGCCCTCTTCCATGCCTAATATGTCTGCATCACCTCTGCATGCTATGCCTGTTATGTCTCAACAGAATCCTTATGCACATTTTGCAAACATGCCATATTTTAACAATCCTTATCTTGCTGCATTTAGTATGCCTCAAATGCCATACAATATGCCAATATGGAATAACATGCTTGCACAATCCATGCCTTATCAAATTCCAAATGTGCTAAATGATTCTGTGACTAACCCTACACCTCAACCAACTACATCTAAGATCAAGGTTGACTCAAAGTTACCTAAGTCTAAAGATGCAGGAGGAATGAAGTCTAGGAGAAAGGCTAACAAGAATGGACCCAAGGAAACTTGGGTACCAAAATCAACTTGATTGATTTTATGGTGTGCAGGGAAAAAGAAGAAATCAATGGTACTTGGACAGTGGCTGTTCAAGACACATGACAGGAGATTTCTCCCTGCTCACAGAGTTTAAGGAGAGAGCTGGCCCTAGCATAACCTTTGGAGATGACAGCAAAGGGTTTACTATGGGATAAGGCTTGATTTCAACAAGGAATGTCATAATTGATGAAGTTGCATTAGTTGATGGTCTCAAGCACAACTTACTGAGCATCAGTCAACTATGTGATAGAGGGAATACAATTTCCTTCAATTCAGAAGCCTGTGTTGTCACCAGTAAGAAAGACAACAAAGTGGTTCTAACTGGAGTTAGAAAAGGAAATGTGTACTTAGCTGACTTCAACTCTACAGATGCAGAATCTATTTCTTGTCTCTTCAGCAAAGCAAGTTCAGCTGAAGGTTGGCTATGGCACAAGAAGCTATCCCATTTGAATTTCAAGACAATGAATGATCTAGTCAAAAAGGACTTAGTTAGAGGAATTCCTCTTGTTGAATTCTCAAGGGATGGTTTGTGTGATGCTTGTCAGAAAGGCAAACAAAGGAAAGCATCATTTAAAAAGAAGCTTGAAACAACAATTGATGAACCATTACAGCTGCTACACATGGATTTGTTTGGACCAGTCAATGTATTGTCAATTGCAAGAAAAAGATATTGCTTGGTGATTGTAGATGATTTCTCAAAGTTTTTATGTGTCTATTTTCTTGGATCAAAGGATGAAGCAAGTGAAATCATTATCAATCACATCAGGCAAGTCAATAATCATCCTGACTTGAAGGTTAGGAATATCAGGAGTGACAATGGAACTGAGTTCAAGAATTTGACAATGAGGCTGTTCTGTGAAGAAAATGGAATCATGCATGAGTTCTCAGCTCCAAGAACACCTCAGCAAAATGGGGTAGTTGAAAGAAAGAACAGATCTTTAATTGAGGCTGCTAGAACAATGCTTGAAGAATCAAAGTTACCAACATATTTCTGGGCTGAAGCTGTTAATTATGCCTGCTACACTCAGAATATTTCTTTGATCAATCAAGCTAAAGGCATGACTCCTTATCAGTTGTTCAAGAGAAGAAAACCAACTCTAAACTTTCTTCATGTCTTTGGATGTAAATGCTTTATACTGAGAAATCAATCTGACCATAAAGGGAAGTTTGATGCAAAGGCTGATGAAGGGATATTTGTTGGTTACTCAGCTGGAAAATCTTATAGGGTCTACAATCTAAGAACCAACATTGTTATGGAATCTGTGCATGTTGTGTTTGATGATAAAAAGATTGATGGACTAACAGATGAGGGATACCATGAAAGACTCAAATTTGACAACATTGAGATATATTGCGATGATAGTGAAGAGGAGCTTGATGGAGATGACACTTCAAAAGGGATTCAAGATATGCCCTTAGATAATGCACAGAATTTTGCATCCGTTGAAAGAGGCAATGCAGTATCCGTTGAAAGACATAGTGCATCATCCGTTGAAGTACATAATTAAGCATCCGTTGATCATAGTTCATCAACGGATAATCGATTTACATCATCAGTTGATAGAACTCCAAGTTTCCTGCAAAGGACCAACAACTCAGGGGGAGTTTCAACTGATCAACACTCTGTCTTACATCACGACAATACTGAGGCCACCTCATCTAGAGCACATCTTCCACCTCAAAGGGAATGGACCAAGAATCATCCCTTTGAACTGATCATTGGTGATGCATCATCTAAAGTGCAAACAAGAAAAGCTACTCAAAATGAATGTCTGTATAGTAGTTTTCTATTTCAGGAGGAACCTAAGAAAGTGGAAGAAGCCTTAATGGATCCAGATTGGATATTA
The DNA here is from genome assembly GCF_009905375.1 of Apium graveolens. Lineage (NCBI taxonomy): Eukaryota > Viridiplantae > Streptophyta > Magnoliopsida > Apiales > Apiaceae > Apium > Apium graveolens. Next base: position 28,913 of record NW_027418815.1, on the reverse strand, counting down.
GCTATGCAGGAAGAGCTGAACCAATTTGAGAGAAACAAAGTTTGGAAGCTGGTACCCAAGCCAAAGAACAAGAGTTTCATTGACACAAAATGGGTATTCAGAAACAAGATGGATGAAAATGGCATTGTCATAAGGAATAAAGCCAGATTGGTTGCTAAAGGCTATTCTCAACAAGAGGGAATAGATTTTGATGAAACATTTGCTCCAGTTGCAAGACTTGAAGCCATCAGAATCTTTCTAGCCTATGCAGCTAATGCCAATTTCAAAGTCTATCAGATGGATGTCAAGAGTGCATTTCTAAATGGAGAATTGGAGGAAGAAGTTTATGTAAGCCAACCTCCAGGTTTTGAAGATCAAAATTTTCCAGACCATGTGTATTATCTGTTGAAAGCACTCTATGGACTAAAGCAAGCACCTAGAGCCTGGTATGAGACTTTGTCAAAGTTCCTTCTAGATAATCATTTCACAAGAGGTACTGTTGACAAAACTCTCTTCTTTAGAAATGTTAATGGCTCTAAGATACTTGTACAAATTTATGTAGATGATATTATATTTGGATCTACAGATGATAAGCTTTGTAAAAAGTTTGCTAAATTAATGCAAAGTAAATATGAAATGAGCATGATGGGAGAGCTAACTTACTTTCTTGGGTTACAAGTAAAACAAGTTAGTAGTGGAATTTTCATTAGTCAAACTAAATATATTTATGATCTTTTAAAGAAGTTTGACTTAATGGATTGTTCACCTGCAAAAACTCCCATGACCACTGCCACTAAGCTTGAATTAAACAAGGCTGAAAAGTCTGTGGATATTACAAGTTATAGAGGCATGGTTGGCTCACTTTTATATTTAACTGCTAGTAGACCTGATATAATGTTTTCTACATGTCTCTGTGCTAGATTTCAAGCTGACCCTAAAGAATCTCACTTAGTGGCCATTAAAAGAATTTTCAGATATCTCAAGGGGACTCCAAATCTAGGAATTTGGTACCCTAGAGAGTCTGGTTTTGATCTAATTGGCTACTCAGATGCAGATTATGCAGGTTGCAAAATAGACAGGAAAAGCACAACAGGCACCTGTCAATTTCTAGGGAACAAGCTTGTATCATGGTTCAGCAAGAAGCAGAATTTTGTTTCCACATCAACAGCTGAAGCTGAGTACATTGCAGCTGGTAGTTGCTGTGCACAAATACTATGGATGAGGAACCAGTTATTTGACTATGGTATGACTGTTGACAAAATTCCAATATTTTGTGACAACACAAGTGCCATTGCCATTACTGAAAATCCAGTGCAGCACTCAAGAACCAAGCACATTGATATCAAGTACCACTTCATTAGGGAACATGTGATGAAAGGTACAGTGGAACTTTATTTTGTTCTAAGTGAACAACAAATTGCAGACATATTTACCAAGCCACTTGATGAATCAACATTCACAAGATTGGTAAGTGAGCTAGGTATGCTTAATTACTCTTAAAATTCATGTCCTTATTGCAATTTGAATTGAAGCCTGAAATGTATTAGCTGCAAGAACAAATTTGATTTTTAACACAGGTTATTCCATCAACGGATATTCCCTATCCGTTGAAAGTCAAAATTGTTCTATCAACGGATGTTCATTATCCGTTGAAAGTCATATACATTTCTGGAATTTTTATCCGTCAACGGATAAAACTGAAGTGCTCTTCAACGGATGACAGTTTAACTTATCCGTTGAAATATCACATCAGTCGATTCAAGTGTTTCACAGCCGTTGATTCTATTGTCTTAACCGTTGATACTCATACATAAAGCTGTATGTATTTATTTTAAAGGTAGTTTTTAGAATACTTACAGTTTATTCTTAAACGGCTGAAATTCACTTACATATATTTATTGTTTAATCTCTTATTTATGCTTTTTTAATTTGAGAAAGTATATAAGCCCTTCTGATTTTTCATATTTTTTTTACTTTACGCTTTCTTGAAATTTCAAAGCTTTTACCATTTTCTCTCTGCAAAACCTTCAAGTTATTCTCTGCAAATTCTACTCACAACAATGGCACCAGTAGTAAAGATTATGTCTTAATCCGGATTCATCTATGAGAAGAACAATTTCATAGCTTTGGTAGAAAAGAATGAAGCCCACTCCGATTATCACAAAATGATGGACTTCATCAAAAACTGTAAACTTAGCTATGCAATGCTGGAAGCCCCAACAATTTACTGTGAAGTAGTTGAGGAGATTTGGACAACTGCTGAGTTCAACTCAATAGATATGACTATCTCCTTCACTCCCAAAGGTAAAAATCACTGTGTTAACTGTGATGATTTACTAGCATGTTTTAAATTACCTGAGAACAATGCCATGACACCACACACTGATAATGATGTATCCAGCATGTTAGATTCTATAGGTTATTCTCTTAACTCTGCTAGTTTAGGGAGTATTAAAAGAAAAGGCCTTAGGAAAGAATGGAGTTTTCTTGGGGATGCCTTTATCAAGGTTTTCTCTGGGAAAATTAGCAATTTTGAAGCCATAACTTCATCTCTTATTAATATGCTCTATATGCTTGTTTCTAATAGGTATTTTAATTTTAGCAACTATGTTATGCTAGAATTGGGTACTAGATTAGGTAACAAAGCTAATAGATCTAATAACATCTATTATGCTAGATTCTTTATGTTATTGGCTAACCATGTTGTTGAAGGTTTGGTCATAACCAATGAGAATAATAAACTCAAGTGTTGGGCACAAGAGAAAAGAGTTCTTGCAGATTTATTGAGAATGGATCTCAACAGCAGTGTGCCATTGGTATATTTACCAATCATGAATGCACCTCAGGTAAGTGAGGTAATTGCTTCTACAACTCCTACTTCTTCCAACCCCTCTATTTCTTTATCTTCTAGTGTGGCCATGGAATCTGTGACAATGCCTCAACAGATTCCTACCAAGGTCACCAAAACTAAACTTTCAAAATCAAAGACAAAGAAAACTACCTCTGTTATTTCTCAAAAGACAACAGTTGTAACATCTACCATTAACCTTGAAGGGAGTGAACAGCGTGTGAGTGGTGAGGGGAGGGGTGAACATCAAAGAAACCCCCAGGATAAGGAAGGAGAGATAAGTGCTTCCCAAGCTAGCCAAGCCACAGTTTCTCAAAAAGCTGTGGTGGTTGAAAGGGTTACTAGCATATCCCTAGCTGCATCCTCCCAAAAGGATGTAACTATTGAAAATAGTTCCCAACCAGGAACACAGAACAAACGAGGGAGGGACACTAAAGCCAAACACTCACCAACAAAAGCCTTTATTAGAAGAAAGAGAGCAAGAACCCAATCTTCTACACAGGGTGCACACACTGCACAGATACATCCATCTCTATCTATGCCTTCTCAAACTCAGTTTGATGTGGCACCAATAAATGTGGAGTCACAGCCCCATTCTCTCACAATTAACACACATCAATCACCACACACTTCTTCACCATCTCTAGATGTGGATATGTTATTCCCATCAATTCCTGATTCTCCCTCTTTACAACTCAGGGAGGAGCCCCACTCAAATACAGGTGATCATCATCTTTTAGATGATTTGTTGGATCACCCGCAAATTCTTTCAGATATAATTGAAGGATCTGTGTCACCAAAACTCATATCAATCTACACAGATTCAACAGTTATATCACTTTCAATTTCTACTTCTTTTCCTTCTTCAACGGATATCACTCATCCGTTGACAAGTGGTTGTTCTTCAACGGATAAGCTTAACAGCAGTTATCCGTTGATACCATCAGTTTCACCTTCAACGGCTATTCCTCATCCGTTGATAGTCTCTACACACACAACTGAAACAATTCCAAGTGTAGAAGACTTGATTACTGTACAATCACTTCTAGGACTGAGGGAAGGGAGTGACAATTTGAGTGAGAGGCTGGGTTGCTCCCAGGCAAAAGGAGAGATTAAGAGCTCAAACATGCATGCTATTTTTTCCAGCATGGCAAAAGTAAGTGAGAGGAGTACCACCTTAGTAGGTGAAGGTGAGGGAGTGAGTTGTGTGAGCCAGGGGGAGCCCCTGATGCAAGAACATAGAGAAAATGAGAGAAAGGCAGGTACAGCAGAAATAAGGATGGATCCAGCCATTGCTAGTGAGTCAATGATTGTGAATGATGCTGAAAAGGAAAGACAATTTCAGCAACATTACAAAGCTGTTATTGATAACATTTCCTTGGATGCTGACACTTTTACTCATCCTGTTTCAGCCTATCAATTATTGGCTGCACAGGGCAATGTGGAGGCAGAAAAGACACTACATCTAGTACATACAACAGCATCTCTTCAAAGGGACAAAGCTGCTATTAACAAGATGCCTTCAACAGCTGGTGAGTCATTTGAAGAGTTTGGAGTAAATTCTGATGATGATGACTTTGTTTCTTCTGATGGAAGCATGAACTTAGGGGGAGATGAAGGCCCTAGTTCTATTCCAAATCTACCTGAATGGGCCTTCACAAAAGAGTCTACAACAGGGCAATTCAATGTCTCCTTAGTCAAACAAATCAGTACTATCAAATAGGCCATTCAGAAAACTTCTCATGCTGGTACAAAGTCTATCCTTACAGCTCACTTGGACTCACTGCACCTCATGAAGTTGCAGCAAGTAAGACAGAATCTGAGTGTGGATGAACTCAGAAAGGATATTGCTGACTTGAAATCCTACAATTCTGAAAAATTGGATTCAGTCATGCCCTATGGTACAATGCAGGACATTTTGTTGAGATTGAAAAAGGAATCACATACTGAAAAGAGGCTGGCCAAATTGGAAGACAGAGTTTAAGTTATTGAAGATTCTGTGGCCACCATTCTTCACAACCAACAATCTCAAACAAATCTACTTATGCAGCTGGCAAAAGCACAGGGCTTGACCCCTCTCCTTAATGATAACAAAAAGGGGGAGAGTAAAAGGGAAGGGGAAGGAGAGCCATCTACAAAAATCCAAATATCTAAAGTGCTAGTTCCTGCCATCACTACTTCTCCAATCATTCAAATCAAAGGAAAGCCTGATGGAATTGATTTAATCCAGCTAGCAGCATCTGAAATTCAAGTGAAAGAGCAAAGGAGGAGAATTGATGAAAGGATGCAACAGCTGTTTGGCTCTACACAAGATAAATCAATATATGTGAAACATAGCACAAAGGTTGAACCAATCAATATGGAGCACAAGCCAGAAAGGAGAAATAAGGTTGGAGAGACTTCTTTCAAGAATCTAAAACCTATGGTTCTCAAGCCCAACACTAGATCCAGCAAGGACTCCACAAAGAACCCTCTAGACTTTGCTCAGATGAAAGAAGTGGAATTTCCTCTTCCAAAGCCTGATGAAGACAAAGTTTTGGGTACTAGCATCATAAAACACAAGGAGACCATGGATGAGGCAGTAAGGAGAAACATGGCTATTATCTTTAGAGAGGGAAAGAGCATATGTGTGATGCAAGGACATCCCAAATTCTCAATAGCCAAGAGGGAAGAAACCAAAAGGTTAAAGAAAGAAGCTGAAAAACTCAAGGCTGACAAAAGAGCACAAGCAAAGCTTGAACAAAAGCTAAAGTCAAGTCTAGTTGAAAATGAGAAAGGAATTGAAGTCAGGGGTGAAGACAAGATTGCAAACTTAGATGAGGTTTTTGGGAGTATATTTGGTGAAAGTATGGAGGAAAAAGAGGAATGGCAGAAGGGAAACAGAAGAAAGGCCAAGGCACATAGAAGGAGTGAAGGCAACACTGAAGAAACTAAATCTCTACCTTCCATACCTGAACCCTTTGTTGCTGATCCCACTATAACATCCATGGTGAACCAATCATCCCAAAAGAGGAACCTATTGATTGGGACACCATCAATTTGCCTACCTTTTTAACCACTCTTCCACTACCAAAGAAACAGAAAAGAAAATCCAAATCTACACCTCCCCTAAACTCTAAGAAATTCACTCAAAAACATAAACCTAACCCTAAGCCACCCATTTCTAAAGATGATTATGTTCACATCTGTGACATAAAAGAAATTTCAGACATTGAACTCTATCTGGATGAGCTGGAGGATGTAAGGGGAATTGCTGCTTACAGACAGCTACCAGAGAGATTGGTGTTCAGATACAAAGGAGCTGGGGAAAGAACATGGCCTCTCTACAGGATTCTGAATGAAGGCTACTCTACCTTGATCAGAGTCTTTTCAGCCATACAAAAGGATTCTGGCTTTACCAGGACTGCCAAGATTGAAATTCTCAACAAGATTGCCAACATAAGGAAAACTTGGAGGGAGCCCAATGCCTTGCCCAGAACCTTACTCATTCAAGAAAGGGGAACTACAATTCACAAATCACCTCATTGGTTGATGGAATTCAGAGATGATAAAGGAGTCAGAAGATTTTTCAGACTTGAAGACCAACTCAAGATTGCCAGCAATGAAACTCTCAAAGAAATGCAATCTAAGTTGGATATCAGTGATGAAGATGAAGCTGAATTCTTCAGACAACTCCAACTCCAAATTGAGGAAAATGACAAAGGGCTAGGAAAGAAAACCAGGAATCAAAGAAGAAAAAGATGATTTGCTCAGGCTAGAGGAGCATCCTTGGAAATACTGTAAATCTTCAATTACCTTCTAGTACATACACTTTTGCAGCACTTTTGAATTTCTACTTAGTTTCAGTTCATATATTTGTTAAGTGTTTTGTTATCATCAAGTTAACCTTGAATTTATGTCTACAATTCTTATAGACATAAATAGGGGGAGATTGTTAGGAATATATGTGCATTAGTTTGATGATATGTTTAACAAAACACTTAAGTAGAAATCTAGTGTTTGTAGCCTCAACGGATAAGACCATTTTGGCTATCCGTTGATGGTGTAGCTTTACTTAGAAATAAGTCTAGTGTTGTAGCACATTTCAGTCTCTGAATTTGAGATATAAATTCTTAAATGTTGAGGGAAATTATAAGTCATGTTGACTACTAGAGGATATGCAGATAGGAAGGCCAATTGTAAGTATTTCATGCCTTGTAATTTTGTATAAATGAAATGGTTGTTAGTGTAGGTGCCCTAGAGGCAATACATTATTCTTTTATCTTTATGTCAGTTGATCATTCAATAAATTTATTTATTATGACCTTAATTACTGCGATATTTTGTTAGCATAATAAATGTCCTTAGAATCATGATACAAATTGTATAGTTTAAGTACATGACTTGAACTTGAGATTATATAATATATCATATTCTTAAAGGTCCCTAGTCGAGTATTATTATATAGGACAATAATAATACATAGATAGACTAGTATGTTGTTTGACAAGATAACCACATCTCATTGGTTATAAGTATGGGGATACTGAAGTCAATACATAGGTACATGTGAGAGTACATGGTACTGGACAGACCCACAGTGAGATTCTTCATGTTTAATAAAGTCATAAGAAAGACTCACAGTGATAATGGTGTAACGATCCTTTGACTTGAAATCATTATATTTCTATACGAGGATTAATATACTTTGACTACATTAAAAGTTACTTTTGATCGGGTGATGATAAAAGTGGACATCGGGTATATCATGAGTCGTATGAGAAATATGAATGATAGATAAAGGATTTAACCCTCCTATAATTAGGAGAGATATTATTGGCCTCTTGATTGAGTGAGATTATAAAAGCATGGCCATGCTCAAATAATGATTTGTTTCAATAATCTACTCATGCATCAAGTAAACCCAGATTAAATGTTGAAGAGGATGACTAAATACATGCCTCGAGTTTAATCTATAATATGTATGGTTAAAGGGATTATATTACACGAAAAAAACATTAATCACGAAAGGTTTTATCTAATCACGATTTAATTATTGTTTAATTGGGTAACAATGATGTATTACTAGATACCGCTCATTGTTTATAATTTTATTAGAGAATAAAATTATTGCCAATTAAATAATAGCCTATAGGGTCGCACAAATAGAGCACTTAATGGAATAGTTAATTTAAATTATGGATTTAAATTAATTGATGATTATTTGAATTTTATTATAATTAAGTAAGACTTAATTGAGATAATATAAATTCGAATTAAAAGGAATGTTTTTGCCCATAATAATTAAGTATGACTTAGTTATTAATTAAATAATAGAAATTCGTTTTTATTATTTAATCCAATACCTACTAGGGTTGGGCTTTGCTATTATGGGCCTTTTTAATCAGTCATTATAAATAGATAATGAGAGGTTAAAGAGGCTTGAACGTTTTTAAGAAAACCCTAGCAGCAAAGAGAGGCAGAGGCAATTCAGATCGTCAAGAAGGAGGCTAGTACATCCATTCCGTAGTCAAGTTCGTGAGACGTTCTTGAAGGTGCTCGTGTGGATACCATAGAGGTGTTTCTCCGAGAGGTAGACACAAAGCGTGATAGCTAGGATCTCCGTTGAGTTCGTAAAAGTTAATCTCTTGAAAGGTATGATTCGTTATCTCCATAATCTGCCCATAATTATACATGGATCCTGTTTTTGGGTTTCGAATTTTTGTTTTATTTACGTTTATCCGCTGCGTTTTATGCCTTCGGAACCCAACAATGGCATCAGAGCTACGTGTATAAGGGGCTGATTTGGTTACGTGTTTACTGTATTTTTACAAGTATGCATGTGTGATGAGTCTGCCATGATAACAGTTATGTTATATGAGTCTGCCATGATAACATTTATGTTATATGAATGATATGATGAATCTGTTAATGATCTATATGATGATACTAGTATGTTTAAGATCTGCCATAACTCATATGTATGCGATCTCTTAAAATATGTATACTGATACACATTTTTGGTAACTGGGATATGGATCGTGTGTATACTGATACATGCTTCTGGAATAGTATTCTGATACATGTTTTTCTAGTATTCTGATACTTGATTTTGCAAAAATTTCCGCGTGGTTAGGGTTTCGTTTTTAATTTGTGCTTATGACATATGCTTTACTTATTTATTATTCTTGATTGGATCATGATAAGTGATAAATAGTATGTCATCTTTATATGATCTATCATGTTCTTTAATGGTTACTGAGCATGGTGCATAGTTATGGCCTTAAGACCTTAGTTGTAATGGTTTATTCTTTTGGTTTGTAATAAATACGACTTGCATGTCGTTTTCTATTTGTAGTTGTTTTATCTCGAATGTAACTCGAGTTCTTTTGTAAGTTCATTAGTATAATTCTTAATGTAACATCCTAGAAGGACAAGGGAAAGAGGAGGCATCCTATGGAGGCCAAGGAGACAATGGAAGCAATAGAGAAGACATATGTAATAGTTATTTTTACACCATAGATTGACCTTGATCTTTTCATTAGCCTGAAAAGATCACATAGGATTGGGCCATAACTATTGCACGTTTACTTTACGTACTTTTCATATGATGTATAAATAGTATGTGTAGAGTAGAAAAATGCATGTTTTAATTAGATTAATGATGTATGTATGTATTAGATACATCACCCATGCCATGCCTTTAAACAAGATAAAATCTGTAACGACTCAAGATTTAAAATTAACAAACGATCATGACATTCTCGTGTTTATGAAACACGGAATAAAATACGAATTTTCTTTATTTCTGACATGGGGCGATTTTGTCAACAACGGGTTCATAGAACTTGTAAGGCTGTGGGTTTTAAGCGAGACCGATGTGACTCCTCCACTACCTGGAAATCAAACCATTGACGAGTATTGATTTGAAGTATTTTATTCAAGGAAAAATTGGGAATCTCTTTATGATGGGATCATGATCGTTCTAAATTAAAATCCCTAAGTAAAAATATTAAGTTTTAATCAGATGCTTTCCAATGAATGAACACTCATTAAATCCTAGATCGATAAGGGGAAGGGCTGTCAGTGGCAGGGGACTCCTATCTATCATGGTGAAATGCGACGAATATAAACGGTTATATTCGGACGTTGTATCATTGGGTCTAACTTAACTGAGTCATCATAATAAGGTGAATATAAACGGTTATATTCAACTATTATGAACTTAGAAGCATAGAGTTTGGTTAAAAATCTATTAGATAGATAAGATCAATTGTTGTTCACCAAATTATCCAAGAATTATATATGATATAATTGACAACTGTTGTCTACCTAAATAATCATGTTTTAAGGATACCAGTGGTTGACTTAGAACATGACGAAATATGGATCTTGGCTCACTAGAAAGATTTATGGGATATACTTTCCGAATTAATAGTTAGGGCTATTAATTTGATAAAAAAAATAGTGGGAGATATATTACGAATATATCATAATCATATGAACATAAAATTTTAACTCAGACAATCTAATGTTTATTTTGCGCTTTTATTATTGTAGATACTGAGTAATGGCAAACAACACAAACACACTATCCGTACGTTCAGTCCTTGAGAAGGACAAGCTGACAGGAGGAAACAACTTCCTAGACTGGCAGAGGAATTTGAGGATTGTCCTCAGGCAGGAGCGCAAGCTTCATGTCATTGATATTCCTCCTCCAGGCCCCCTTCCTGAGGGTGCTACTGCTGATGAACGAGTAGCACGCACAAAGGATGAGAATGATGCAAATGATGTTGCATGTCTTATGTTGGCAACTATGAGTGCTGAGCTTCAAAGACAACATGTGCATATGGATGCATATACTATCAATGAGCACTTGCAAAGCATGTTTGCAAGCCAAACTCGTCAAGAAAGGTTCAACACGAGTAAGTCACTTTTTAATTGCAAACAAGGGGCGAGTGAACCAGTTGGCCCACATGTTCTGAAGATGATTGGTTACATTGAGTACCTTGAAACTTTGGGTTTCCCGATTGGTCCGGAAACTGGTATTGACCTAATCATGAATTCTTTGAACAACAAATTCACTCAGTTTGTTGTGAACTACAATATGAATGAATTTGACAAAACACCTACTGAATTGTTGCATATGTTGAGAACATATGAGACCAACATGAAGACAGCTGAACCTGCTCCCATACTGATGGTGGGAAATAAAGGTAAGGCCAAAGGGAAGGGAAAATGGAAGGGTAAGAAGAAGATTGGATCTGATTCTACAACCAAGCCAAAGTCAGGTCCCAAACAGGCTTTAAAGCCTAAAGGTGGTGTGGCCAAGGGTGAATGTCACTACTGTAAGAAAGATGGTCACTGGAAGAGAAACTGTCCAATTTACTTGGAGGATCTGAAGAAAAAGAAAGCAGTTCAGATTTCTGGATCAGGTATTTATGTTATAGAAGTCAATTTGTCTATTTCTACATCCTGGGTATTTGATACTGGATGTGCTTCTCACATTTGTATAAATGTGCAGGGCCTGCAGAGAAGTAGAACTCTGGCTAAGGGAGAAGTGGACCTAAGAGTAGGCAATGGAGCAAAAGTTGCTGCTTTAGCTGTAGGGACTTATTATTTATCTATGCCCTCTGGGCTTGTTTTAGAACTAGAAGACTGTTTTTACGTGCCTGCGATTCGCAGAAACATTATTTCTGTTTCTTGTTTGGACAAGAAAGGTTTTTCGTTTACAATAAAGAACAACAGTTGCTCTTTTGCTTTGAATGATTTAACCTATGGTGTTGCGCGTTTATTTAATGGTTTATATGTTCTTGATTTAGATAACCCTGTCTGTAATATAGAAAACAAACGACTTAAAATAAATGACTCAAATCAAACATACCTCTGGCATTGTCGTCTAGGCCACATAAATGAGAAACGCATATCCAAATTACATAAGGATGGATACTTGGATAAGTTTGATTTTGAATCATACCAAGAATGCGAATCTTGTTTGCTTGGTAAGATGACTAAAGCCCCTTTCACTGGTAAGGGTCAAAGGGCCACTAAACGTCTGGAGCTAATACATAGTGATGTATGTGGCCCAATGCGTGTAATGGCTAGAGGAGGCTACTACTACTTCATAACATTTACTGATGATTTCAGTAGATATGGATATGTATATCTTATGAAGAACAAATCCGATTCTTTTGAAAAATTTAAAGAATACAAGGTTGAAGTAGAGAAGCAAATTGGCGGAGATGCAAGTATTAAGATCTTACGATCCGATCGTGGGGGTGAATACTTAAGCACCGAATTTAGAGAGTATTTGAAAGAGTGTGGTATTGTATCGCAACTCACTCCGCCAGGAACACCTCAATGGAATGGAGTTTCAGAGAGGAGAAATCGCACCTTGTTGGACATGGTGCGATCGATGATGAGTCATGCAGATCTTCCAATTAGTTTCTGGGGTTACGCTCTAGAAACAGCGGCTTTCACACTTAATCGTGTTCCTACTAAGAAGGTTCAAAAGACTCCATATGAGATATGGAAAGAGAAACGGTCAGGCATGAACTTTATGAAAGTTTGGGGATGTAAGGCATTTGTGAAACGTCAAGAATCTGACAAGCTTGGACCTAAATCCGAAGAGTGCATTTTTGTAGGATACCCTAATGAAACAAAGGCGTATTATTTTTATAGTCCTTCTGAGCAGAAAGTGTTTATTGCTCGAGATGCTGTCTTCATGGAAAGAGATTTTGTTTCCAAAAGAAACAGTGGGAGAACTATAGATCTCGATGAAGATCGAGAACCGCAAAATAGCATTGAACCTGAAGTGGAACAAGAGCAGAATAATGATAATGCTCAACAAACACAGGTTGTTCGTAGATCTGGTAGATTTCGCCATGAGCCAGAGAGATATGGATTTCTCATGACTCAGTGTGGTGATTTGATGCTCATAGATGAAGATGAGCCTCTCACATACCAAGATGCTATGAACAGTCCAGACTCTAAGAGATGGCTTGAAGCCATGAAATCTGAGATAGATTCCATGTACGAAAACCAAGTATGGACTTTGGTTGATCCACCTGAAGGGGTAAAACCCATAGGGTGCAAATGGGTTTTTAAGAAGAAAAAGGGCATGGATGGAAATGTTCAGACCTATAAAGCTAGGCTGGTTGCAAAAGGTTTCAAACAAATTCATGGTATTGACTATGATGAAACTTTCTCACCAGTGGCTATGGTCAAGTCTATAAGGATTTTACTTGCCATTGCAGCATTCCATGATTATGAAATCTGGCAAATGGATGTCAAAACAGCCTTCCTTAATGGAAGCCTTGAAGAGGATGTGTACATGACACAACCTGAGGGTTTTGTCGATCCAAGGAATGCTGGCAAGGTATGTAAATTGCGTCGATCCATTTATGGATTGAAGCAATCCTCTAGGAGATGGAATATCCGTTTTGATGAAATAGTCATAGAGTATGGCTTTGTTCAAAACGAAGATGAACCGTGTGTTTACAAGAAGGTTAATGGGAGCTATGTGGCATTCATAGTACTATATGTTGATGATATACTACTAATGGGGAATGACATACCTTCTCTAAAGGCTGTTAAGACGTGGTTAGGGAGCAATTTCTCCATTAAAGACTTAGGAGAGGCATCCTACATTCTAGGAATGAGGATCTATAGAGAAAGATCTAGAAGGATGATCGGTCTAAGTCAGAGCACATACATTGATAAGGTTTTGCATCGTTTTGGAATGCAAAATGCAAAAAGGGGATATGTCCCTGTGTCTCAAGGGATAACGATCTCTAAGGACCAATGTCCGAAATCATTGGATGAGAAGGACCACATGAATAAAGTTCCATATGCTTCAGCAATTGGATCTATCATGTATGCAATGGTATGTACTCGCCCAGATGTCTCGTATGCTTTGAGCATGACGAGCAGATACCAGTCTAATCCGGGTGAAGGTCACTGGACGGCAGTTAAGAATATTCTTAAGTACCTGAAAAGAACTAAAGATTCATTCTTGGTGTATGGAGGAGAAGAGAAACTCGTTGTAAAAGGTTACACCGATGCAAGTTTCCAAACAGACAGAGATGATACTGTATCACAGTCTGGTTTTGTGTTTTGTCTAAACGGAGGTGCTGTAAGCTGGAAGAGTTCAAAGCAAGAAACAGTAGCTGATTCTACAATGGAGGCTGAGTACATTGCAGCTTGTGAAGCAGCTAAGGAGGCCGTTTGGATTCGAAAGTTCATTTCTGTTTTGGGAGTGGTTCCATCGATCGCAGATCCCATTGATCTATACTGCGATAATAATGGAGCCATTGCACAGGCTAAAGAACCTAGATCACACTCCCGGGCTAAACATATACTCAGGAGATTTCACCTTATTCGAGAGATTAATGAAAGGGGTGATATACACATATGTAAAGTGCACACAAATGATAACATTGCAGACCCACTGACCAAAGGCTTGTCGCAGCAGAAGCACGATGGTCACACTAGTTCCATGGGTATTAGATATATGGGTGATTGGCTCTAGTGCAAGTGGGAGATTGTTAGTGTAGGTGCCCTAGAGGCAATACATTATTCTTTTATCTTTATGTCAGTTGATCATTCAATAAATTTATTTATTATGACCTTAATTACTGCGATATTTTGTTAGCATAATAAATGTCCTTAGAATCATGATACAAATTGTATAGTTTAAGTACATGACTTGAACTTGAGATTATATAATATATCATATTCTTAAAGGTCCCTAGTCGAGTATTATTATATAGGACAATAATAATACATAGATAGACTAGTATGTTGTTTGACAAGATAACCACATCTCATTGGTTATAAGTATGGGGATACTGAAGTCAATACATAGGTACATGTGAGAGTACATGGTACTGGACAGACCCACAGTGAGATTCTTCATGTTTAATAAAGTCATAAGAAAGACTCACAGTGATAATGGTGTAACGATCCTTTGACTTGAAATCATTATATTTCTATACGAGGATTAATATACTTTGACTACATTAAAAGTTACTTTTGATCGGGTGATGATAAAAGTGGACATCGGGTATATCATGAGTCGTATGAGAAATATGAATGATAGATAAAGGATTTAACCCTCCTATAATTAGGAGAGATATTATTGGCCTCTTGATTGAGTGAGATTATAAAAGCATGGCCATGCTCAAATAATGATTTGTTTCAATAATCTACTCATGCATCAAGTAAACCCAGATTAAATGTTGAAGAGGATGACTAAATACATGCCTCGAGTTTAATCTATAATATGTATGGTTAAAGGGATTATATTACACGAAAAAAACATTAATCACGAAAGGTTTTATCTAATCACGATTTAATTATTGTTTAATTGGGTAACAATGATGTATTACTAGATACCGCTCATTGTTTATAATTTTATTAGAGAATAAAATTATTGCCAATTAAATAATAGCCTATAGGGTCGCACAAATAGAGCACTTAATGGAATAGTTAATTTAAATTATGGATTTAAATTAATTGATGATTATTTGAATTTTATTATAATTAAGTAAGACTTAATTGAGATAATATAAATTCGAATTAAAAGGAATGTTTTTGCCCATAATAATTAAGTATGACTTAGTTATTAATTAAATAATAGAAATTCGTTTTTATTATTTAATCCAATACCTACTAGGGTTGGGCTTTGCTATTATGGGCCTTTTTAATCAGTCATTATAAATAGATAATGAGAGGTTAAAGAGGCTTGAACGTTTTTAAGAAAACCCTAGCAGCAAAGAGAGGCAGAGGCAATTCAGATCGTCAAGAAGGAGGCTAGTACATCCATTCCGTAGTCAAGTTCGTGAGACGTTCTTGAAGGTGCTCGTGTGGATACCATAGAGGTGTTTCTCCGAGAGGTAGACACAAAGCGTGATAGCTAGGATCTCCGTTGAGTTCGTAAAAGTTAATCTCTTGAAAGGTATGATTCGTTATCTCCATAATCTGCCCATAATTATACATGGATCCTGTTTTTGGGTTTCGAATTTTTGTTTTATTTACGTTTATCCGCTGCGTTTTATGCCTTCGGAACCCAACAATGGTGTCAACGGATAACTTAAAGACCTTCAACGGATGAGACACAAAGCTTCAACGGATGTCTCTAAAGCTTCAACGGATAAGATCCTTCAATGGATGAGTGCATCAACGGATAGAGCTTCAACTGCTAACACATCAACGGATAAAGCCATCAACGGATGAAGGCTTCAACGGATGTTCTGTTAAATAGCAGTTGACAAGTGGTAGTTGTACCTACAAACAGAGGCACATGGGTTGACAGAGACAACTGAGATGTGGTAGCCTATTTCAGGAACATCAGAAAAAGCAGCCGTTCTACTCTAGTATAAAGAGGCAATAGTCAACAATGCACTGGAGTAAAATGGAGAAGAAACAAGTGGAGAACTTATTTTATTATTATACTTTTTATCTTTGTCTTCACTTGTAAACTTGGTGATATATAAACCAAGTAGCAGCTAGTAATTAGAAGAGAATTTTTCCAGAGCTGTTTAGAAAAATCTTGAGAGAAAAATTATCTAGTTTGTACTAGGACGCAGCTGTGATCAACTTCTTGAATCACAGATTTTCTGAAATACCATCTCTGGTGGAACAACAATCCACCAGAAAAGTTTTTAAGGTCTGTTGTGTTCTTTACATTAGTGTTTGAATATATATCTGTCAGTATTAGCTTAAAGCAATTCATACACTTGTTTATCCTAAACACATAGCCTTTGAAACTACTCAAAACTTGAAAAAGTTTTGAGATTTACATTCAACCCCCCTTCTGTAAATCTCATTGTTAGTTCATTAGGAATAACAATCATTGTAAAAATTAATCTTGTAAATCGGGAACGAGTCTCGTTGTCGGGAACAGTAATTTTACAGCATTTTTCTAATCCTAACATTCAAAATGAATTTCAAAGTTTTTAATAATTTTTTCATCTGACTAAAATTGATATATCTTAACATCCGTACGGTAGGATCGTCGAAAAAATTATTTTAAAAATTAATCTTGTAAATCGGGAACGAGTCTCGTTGTTGGGAGAGGTAATTTTACAGGATTTTTTTTAATCCTGACATGCAAGATGAATTTTAAATTTTTTAATAATTTTTTTATGACTAAAATTGATATATCTAAACATCCGTACGGTTGGATCGTCGAAAAAATTATTTTAAAAATTAATCTTGTAAATTGGGAACGAGTCTCGTTGTCGGGAGAGGTACTTTATCCAGATATTTCTAATCCTGACATGCAAGATGAATTTCAAAGTTTTTAATAATTTTTTCATATGACTAAAATTGATATATCTTAACATCCGTACGGTAGGATCGTCGAAAAACTTATTTTAAAAATTAATCTTGTAAATCGGGAATGAGTCTCTTTGTTGGGAGGGGTAATTTTATAGGATTTTTCTAATCCTGACATGCAAGATGTATTTCAAATTTTTTAATATTTTTTTCTTATCAATAAAATTGATATATCTTAACATCCGTATGGTTGGATCATCAAAAAAATCATTTTAAAAATTAATCTTGTAAATCGGGAACGAGTCTCGTTGTCGGGAACGGTAATTTTACAGCATTTTTTAATCTTGACATGCAAGATGGATTTCAATTTTTTTAATAATTTTTTCGTATGACTAAAATTTATATATCTCAACATCCGTACCGTCGGATGGTCGAAAAAATCATTCTAAAAATTAATCTTGTAAATCGGGAATGAGTCTGGTTGTCGGGAGGGGTAATTTAACAGGATTTTTCTAATCCTAACATGCAAGATGAATTTCAAATTTTTTAATAATTTTTTTATGACTAAAATTGATATATATTGACATCCGTAGGGTTGGATCGTCGAAAAAATTATTTTAAAAATTAATCTTGTAAATTGGGAACGAGTCTCGTTGTCGGGAGAGGTACTTTTACCGGATATTTCTAATCCTGACATGCAAAATGAATTTCAAAGTTTTTAATAATTTTTTCATATGACTAAAATTGATATATCTTAACATCCGTATGGTAGAATCGTCAAAAAACTTATTTTAAAAATTAATCTTGTAAATCGGGAACGAGTCTCGTTGTTGGGAGGAGTAATTTTATAGGATTTTTCTAATCCTCACATGCAAGATGAATTTCAAATTTTTCATAATTTTGTCTTATGACTAAAATTGATATATCTTAACATCTGTATGGTTGGATCGTCTAAAAAATCATTTTAAAAATTAATCTTGTAAATCGGGAACGAGTCTCGTTGTTGGGAGGAGTAATTTTACAAGATTTTTTAATCCTGACATGCAAGATGAATTTCAAATTTTTTAATAATTTTTTTATGACTAAAATTGATATATCTTAACATTCGTACGGTTGGATCGTCGAAAAAATTATTTTAAAAATTAATCTTGTAAATTGGGAACGAGTCTCGTTGTCGGGAGAGGTACTTTTTCCAGATATTTCTAATCCTGACATGCAAGATGAATTTCAAAGTTTTTAATAATTTTTTCATATGACTATAATTGATATATCTTAACATCCGTACGGTAGGATCGTCGAAAAACTTATTTTAAAAATTAATCTTGTAAATCGGGAACGAGTCTCGTTGTTGGGAGGGGTAATTTTATAGGATTTATCTAATCCTGACATGCAAGATGTATTTCAAATTTTTTAATAATTTTTTCTTATCAATAAAATTGATATATCTTAACATCCGTATGGTTGGATCATCGAAAAAATCATTTTAAAAATTAATCTTGTAAATCGGGAACGAGTCTCGTTGTTGGGAACAGTAATTTTACAGCATTTTTCTAATCTTGACATGCAAGATGGATTTCAAATTTTTTAATAATTTTTTCTTATGACTAAAATTTATATATCTCAACATCCGTACCGTCGGATGGTCGAAAAAATCATTCTAAAAATTAATCTTGTAAATCGGGAACGAGTCTGGTTGTCGGGAGGGGTAATTTAACATGATTTTTCTAATCCTAACATGCAAGATGAATTTCAAATTTTTTAATAATTTTTTGATGACTAAAATTGATATATCTTAACATCCGTAGGGTTGGATAGTCGAAAAAATTATTTTAAAAATTAATCTTGTAAATTGGGAACGAGTCTCGTTGTCGGGAGAGGTACTTTTACCGGATATTTCTAATCCTGACATGCAAGATGAATTTCAAAGTTTTTAATAATTTTTTCATATGACTAAAATTGATATATCTTAACATCCGTACGGTAGGATCGTCGAAAAAATTATTTTAAAAATTAATCTTGTAAATCGGGAACGAGTCTCGTTGTTGGGAGGAGTAATTTTATAGGATTTTTCTAATCCTGACATGCAAGATGAATTTCAAATTTTTCATAATTTTGTCTTATGACTAAAATTGATATATCTTAACATCCGTACGGTAGGATCGTCGAAAAACTTATTTTAAAAATTAATCTTGTAAATCGGGAATGAGTCTCTTTGTTGGGAGGGGTAATTTTATAGGATTTTTCTAATCCTGACATGCAAGATGTATTTCAAATTTTTTAATATTTTTTTCTTATCAATAAAATTGATATATCTTAACATCCGTATGGTTGGATCATCAAAAAAATCATTTTAAAAATTAATCTTGTAAATCAGGAACGAGTCTCGTTGTCGGGAACGGTAATTTTACAGCATTTTTCTAATCTTGACATGCAAGATGGATTTCAAATTTTTTAATAATTTTTTCGTATGACTAAAATTTATATATCTCAATATCTGTACCGTCGGATGGTCGAAAAAATCATTCTAAAAATTAATCTTGTAAATCGGGAATGAGTCTGGTTGTCGGGAGGGGTAATTTAACAGGATTTTTCTAATCCTAACATGCAAGATGAATTTCAAATTTTTTAATAATTTTTTTATGACTAAAATTGATATATATTGACATCCGTAGGGTTGGATCGTCGAAAAAATTATTTTAAAAATTAATCTTGTAAATTGGGAACGAGTCTCGTTGTCGGGAGAGGTACTTTTACCGGATATTTCTAATCCTGACATGCAAAATGAATTTCAAAGTTTTTAATAATTTTTTCATATGACTAAAATTGATATATCTTAACATCCGTATGGTAGAATCGTCAAAAAACTTATTTTAAAAATTAATCTTGTAAATCGGGAACGAGTCTCGTTGTTGGGAGGAGTAATTTTATAGGATTTTTCTAATCCTCACATGCAAGATGAATTTCAAATTTTTCATAATTTTGTCTTATGACTAAAATTGATATATCTTAACATCTGTATGGTTGGATCGTCTAAAAAATCATTTTAAAAATTAATCTTGTAAATCGGGAACGAGTCTCGTTGTTGGGAGGAGTAATTTTACAAGATTTTTTTAATCCTGACATGCAAGATGAATTTCAAATTTTTTAATAATTTTTTTATGACTAAAATTGATATATCTTAACATTCGTACGGTTGGATCGTCGAAAAAATTATTTTAAAAATTAATCTTGTAAATTGGGAACGAGTCTCGTTGTCGGGAGAGGTACTTTTTCCAGATATTTCTAATCCTGACATGCAAGATGAATTTCAAAGTTTTTAATAATTTTTTCATATGACTAAAATTGATATATCTTAACATCCGTACGGTAGGATCGTCGAAAAACTTATTTTAAAAATTAATCTTGTAAATCGGGAACGAGTCTCGTTGTTGGGAGGGGTAATTTTATAGGATTTATCTAATCCTGACATGCAAGATGTATTTCAAATTTTTTAATAATTTTTTCTTATCAATAAAATTGATATATCTTAACATCCGTATGGTTGGATCATCGAAAAAATCATTTTAAAAATTAATCTTGTAAATCGGGAACGAGTCTCGTTGTTGGGAACGGTAATTTTACAGCATTTTTCTAATCTTGACATGCAAGATGGATTTCAAATTTTTTAATAATTTTTTCTTATGACTAAAATTTATATATCTCAACATCCGTACCGTCGGATGGTCGAAAAAATCATTCTAAAAATTAATCTTGTAAATCGGGAACGAGTCTGGTTGTTGGGAGGGGTAATTTAACAGGATTTTTCTAATCCTAACATGCAAGATGAATTTCAAATTTTTTAATAATTTTTTGATGACTAAAATTGATATATCTTAACATCCGTAGGGTTGGATCGTCGAAAAAATTATTTTAAAAATTAATCTTGTAAATTGGGAACGAGTCTCGTTGTCGGGAGAGGTACTTTTACCGGATATTTCTAATCCTGACATGCAAGATGAATTTCAAAGTTTTTAATAATTTTTTCATATGACTAAAATTGATATATCTTAACATCCGTACGGTAGGATCGTCGAAAAAATTATTTTAAAAATTAATCTTGTAAATCGGGAACGAGTCTCGTTGTTGGGAGGAGTAATTTTATAGGATTTTTCTAATCCTGACATGCAAGATGAATTTCAAATTTTCATAATTTTGTCTTATGACTAAAATTGATATATCTTAACATCCGTACGGTAGGATCGTCGAAAAACTTATTTTAAAAATGAATCTTGTAAATCGGGAATGAGTCTCTTTGTTGGGAGGGGTAATTTTATAGGATTTTTCTAATCCTGACATGCAAGATGTATTTCAAATTTTTTAATATTTTTTTCTTATCAATAAAATTGATATATCTTAACATCCGTATGGTTGGATCATCAAAAAAGTCATTTTAAAAATTAATCTTGTAAATCGGGAACGAGTCTCGTTGTCGGGAACGGTAATTTTACAGCATTTTTCTAATCTTGACATGCAAGATGGATTTCAAATTTTTTAATAATTTTTTCGTATGACTAAAATTTAAATATCTCAACATCCGTACCGTCGGATGGTTGAAAAAATCATTCTAAAAATTAATCTTGTAAATCGGGAATGAGTCTGGTTGTCGGGAGGGGTAATTTAACAGGATTTTTCAAATCCTAACATGCAAGATGAATTTCAAATTTTTTAATAATTTTTTTATGACTAAAATTGATATATATTGACATCCGTAGGGTTGGATCGTCGAAAAAATTATTTTAAAAATTAATCTTGTAAATTGGGAACGAGTCTCGTTGTCGGGAGAGGTACTTTTACCGGATATTTCTAATCCTGACATGCAAAATGAATTTCAAAGTTTTTAATAATTTTTTCATATGACTAAAATTGATATATCTTAACATCCGTACGGTAGAATCGTCAAAAAAATTATTTCAAAAATTAATCTTGTAAATCGGGAACGAGTCTCGTTGTTGGGAGGAGTAATTTTATAGGATTTTTCTAATCCTCACATGCAAGATGAATTTCAAATTTTTCATAATTTTGTCTTATGACTAAAATTGATATATCTTAACATCTGTATGGTTGGATCGTCTAAAAAATCATTTTAAAAATTAATCTTGTAAATCGGGAACGAGTCTCGTTGTTGGGAGGAGTAATTTTACAAGATTTTTTAATCCTGACATGCAAGATGAATTTCAAATTTTTTAATAATTTTTTTATGACTAAATTGATATATCTTAACATCCGTATGGTTGGATCGTCAAAAAAATTATTTTATAAATTAATCTTGTAAATTGGGAACGAGTCTCGTTGTCGGGAGAGGTATTTTTTCCAGATATTTCTAATCCTGACATGCAAGATGAATTTCAAAGTTTTTAATAATTTTTTCATATGACTAAAATTGATATATCTTAACATCCGTATGGTAGGATCTTCGAAAAACTTATTTTAAAAATTAATCTTGTAAATCGGGAACGAGTCTCGTTGTTGGGAGGGGTAATTTTATAGGATTTTTCTAATCTTGACATGCAAGATGAATTTCAAATTTTTCAAAATTTTGTCTTATCACTAAAATTGATATATCTTAACATCTGTATGGTTGGATCGTCTAAAAAATCATTTTAAAAATTAATCTTGTAAATCGGGAACGAGTCTCGTTGTTGGGAGGGGTAATTTTACAGTATTATTTTTAATCCTAACATGCAAGATGAATTTCAAATTTTTTAATAATTTTTTTATGACTAAAATTGATATATCTTAACATTCGTACGGTTGGATCGTCGAAAAAATTATTTTAAAAATTAATCTTGTAAATTGGGAACGAGTCTCGTTGTCGGGAGAGGTACTTTTTCCAGATATTTCTAATCCTGACATGCAAGATGAATTTCAAAGTTTTTAATAATTTTTTCATATGACTAAAATTGATATATCTTAACATCGGTACGGTAGGATCGTCGAAAAACTTATTTTAAAAATTAATCTTGTAAATCGGGAACGAGTCTCGTAGTTGGGAGGGGTAATTTTATAGGATTTATCTAATCCTGACATGCAAGATGTATTTCAAATTTTTTAATAATTTTTTCTTATCAATAAAATTGATATATCTTAACATCCGTATGGTTGGATCGTCGAAAAAATCATTTTAAAAATTAATCTTGTAAATCGGGAACGAGTCTCGTTGTTGGGAACGGTAATTTTACAGCATTTTTCTAATCTTGACATGCAAGATGGATTTCAAATTTTTAATAATTTTTTCTTATGACTAAAATTTATATATCTCAACATCCGTACCGTCGGATGGTCGAAAAAATCATTCTAAAAATTAATCTTGTAAATCGGGAACGAGTCTGGTTGTCGGGAGGGGTAATTTAACAGGATTTTTCTAATCCTAACATGCAAGATGAATTTCAAATTTTTTAATAATTTTTTGATGACTAAAATTGATATATCTTAACATCCGTAGGGTTGGATCGTCGAAAAAATTATTTTAAAAATTAAACTTGTAAATTGGGAACGAGTCTCGTTGTCGGGAGAGGTACTTTTACCGGATATTTCTAATCCTGACATGCAAGATGAATTTCAAAGTTTTTAATAATTTTTTCATATGACTAAAATTGATATATCTTAACATTCGTACGGTAGGATCGTCGAAAAAATTATTTTAAAAATTAATCTTGTAAATCGGGAACGAGTCTCGTTGTTGGGAGGAGTAATTTTATAGGATTTTTCTAATCCTGACATGCAAGATGAATTTCAAATTTTTCATAATTTTGTCTTATGACTAAAATTGATATATCTTAACATCCGTACGGTAGGATCGTCGAAAAACTTATTTTAAAAATTAATCTTGTAAATAGGGAATGAGTCTCTTTGTTGGGAGGGGTAATTTTATAGGATTTTTCTAATCCTGACATGCAAGATGTATTTCAAATTTTTTAATATTTTTTTCTTATCAATAAAATTGATATATCTTAACATCTGTATGGTTGGATCGTCTAAAAAATCATTTTAAAAATTAATCTTGTAAATCGGGAATGAGTCTCATTGTTGGGAGGGGTAATTTTACAAGATTTTTTTTAATCCTGACATGCAAGATGAATTTCAAATTTTTTAATAATTTTTTTATGACTAAAATTGATATATCTTAATATCCGTACGGTTGGATCGTCAAAAAAATTATTTTATTAATTAATCTTGTAAATTGGGAACGAGTCTCGTTGTCGGGAGAGGTATTTTTTCCAGATATTTCTAATCCTGACATGCAAGATGAATTTCAAAGTTTTTAATAATTTTTTCATATGACTAAAATTGATATATCTTAACATCCGTACGGTAGGATCTTCGAAAAACTTATTTAAAAATTAATCTTGTAAATCGGGAACGAGTCTCGTTGTTGGGAGGGGTAATTTTATAGGATTTTTCTAATCCTCACATGCAAGATGAATTTCAAATTTTTCATAATTTTGTCTTATGACTAAAATTGATATATCTTAACATCTGTATGGTTGGATCGTCTAAAAAATCATTTTAAAAATTAATCTTGTAAATCGGGAACGAGTCTCGTTGTTTGGAGGAGTAATTTTACAAGATTTTTTTTAATCCTGACATGCAAGATGAATTTCAAATTTTTTAATAATTTTTTTATGACTAAAATTGATATATCTTAACATCCGTATGGTTGGATCGTCAAAAAAATTATTTTATAAATTAATCTTGTAAATTGGGAACGAGTCTCGTTGTCGGGAGAGGTATTTTTTCCAGATATTTCTAATCCTGACATGCAAGATGAATTTCAAAGTTTTTAATAATTTTTTCATATGACTAAAATTGATATATCTTAACATCCGTACGGTAGGATCTTCGAAAAACTTATTTTAAAAATTAATCTTGTAAATCGGGAATGAGTCTCGTTGTTGGGAGGGGTAATTTTATAGGATTTTTCTAATCATGACATGGAAGATGAATTTCAAATTTTTCATAATTTTGTCTTATGACTAAAATTGATATATCTTAACATCTGTATGGTTGGATC
Organism: Apium graveolens; assembly: GCF_009905375.1. Taxonomy (NCBI): domain Eukaryota; kingdom Viridiplantae; phylum Streptophyta; class Magnoliopsida; order Apiales; family Apiaceae; genus Apium; species Apium graveolens. The sequence goes on along the minus strand of NW_027418815.1, from coordinate 3,777 downwards.
GTCTAAAAAATCATTTTAAAAATTAATCTTGTAAATCGGGAACGAGTCTCGTTGTTGGGAGGGGTAATTTTACAGTATTATTTTTAATCCTGACATGCAAGATGAATTTCAAATTTTTTAATAATTTTTTTATGACTAAAATTGATATATCTTAATATCCGTACGGTTGGATCGTCAAAAAAATTATTTTATAAATTAATCTTGTAAATTGGGAACGAGTCTCGTTGTCGGGAGAGGTATTTTTTCCAGATATTTCTAATCCTGACATGCAAGATGAATTTCAAAGTTTTTAATAATTTTTTCATATGACTAAAATTGATATATCTTAACATCCGTATGGTAGGATCTTCGAAAAACTTATTTTAAAAATTAATCTTGTAAATCGGGAATGAGTCTCGTTGTTGGGAGGGGTAATTTTATAGGATTTTTCTAATCTTGACATGCAAGATGAATTTCAAATTTTTCAAAATTTTGTCTTATCACTAAAATTGATATATCTTAACATCTGTATGGTTGGATCGTCTAAAAAATCATTTTAAAAATTAATCTTGTAAATCGGGGAACGAGTCTCGTTGTTGGGAGGGGTAATTTTACAGTATTATTTTTAATCCTAACATGCAAGATGAATTTCAAATTTTTTAATAATTTTTTTATGACTAAAATTGATATATCTTAACATTCGTACGGTTGGATCGTCGAAAAATTATTTTAAAAATTAATCTTGTAAATTGGGAACGAGTCTCGTTGTCGGGAGAGGTACTTTTTCCAGATATTTCTAATCCTGACATGCAAGATGAATTTCAAAGTTTTTAATAATTTTTTCATATGACTAAAATTGATATATCTTAACATCGGTATGGTAGGATCGTCGAAAAACTTATTTTAAAAATTAATCTTGTAAATCGGGAACGAGTCTCGTAGTTGGGAGGGGTAATTTTATTGGATTTATCTAATCCTGACATGCAAGATGTATTTCAAATTTTTTAATAATTTTTTCTTATCAATAAAATTGATATATCTTAACATCCGTATGGTTGGATCGTCGAAAAAATCATTTTAAAAATTAATCTTGTAAATCGGGAACGAGTCTCGTTGTTGGGAACGGTAATTTTACAGCATTTTTCTAATCTTGACATGCAAGATGGATTTCAAATTTTTTAATAATTTTTTCTATGACTAAAATTTATATATCTCAACATCCGTACCGTCGGATGGTCGAAAAAATCATTCTAAAAATTAATCTTGTAAATCGGGAACGAGTCTGGTTGTCGGGAGGGGTAATTTAACAGGATTTTTCTAATCCTAACATGCAAGATGAATTTCAAATTTTTTAATAATTTTTTGATGACTAAAATTGATATATCTTAACATCCGTAGGGTTGGATCGTCGAAAAAATTATTTTAAAAATTAAACTTGTAAATTGGGAACGAGTCTCGTTGTCGGGAGAGGTACTTTTACCGGATATTTCTAATCCTGACATGCAAGATGAATTTCAAAGTTTTTAATAATTTTTTCATATGACTAAAATTGATATATCTTAACATCCGTACGGTAGGATCGTCGAAAAAATTATTTTAAAAATTAATCTTGTAAATCGGGAACGAGTCTCGTTGTTGGGAGGAGTAATTTTATAGGATTTTTCTAATCCTGACATGCAAGATGAATTTCAAATTTTTCATAATTTTGTCTTATGACTAAAATTGATATATCTTAACATCCGTACGGTAGGATCGTCGAAAAACTTATTTTAAAAATTAATCTTGTAAATCGGGAATGAGTCTCTTTGTTGGGAGGGGTAATTTTATAGGATTTTTCTAATCCTGACATGCAAGATGTATTTCAAATTTTTTAATATTTTTTTCTTATCAATAAAATTGATATATCTTAACATCTGTATGGTTGGATCGTCTAAAAAATCATTTTAAAAATTAATCTTGTAAATCGGGAATGAGTCTCGTTGTTGGGAGGGGTAATTTTACAAGATTTTTTTTAATCCTGACATGCAAGATGAATTTCAAATTTTTTAATAATTTTTTTATGACTAAAATTGATATATCTTAATATCCGTTACGGTTGGATCGTCAAAAAAATTATTTTATAATTAATCTTGTAAATTGGGAACGAGTCTCGTTGTCGGGAGAGGTATTTTTTCCAGATATTTCTAATCCTGACATGCAAGATGAATTTCAAAGTTTTTAATAATTTTTTCATATGACTAAAATTGATATATCTTAACATCCGTACGGTAGGATCTTCGAAAAACTTATTTAAAAATTAATCTTGTAAATCGGGAACGAGTCTCGTTGTTGGGAGGGGTAATTTATAGGATTTTTCTAATCCTCACATGCAAGATGAATTTCAAATTTTTCATAATTTTGTCTTATGACTAAAATTGATATATCTTAACATCTGTATGGTTGGATCATCTAAAAAATCATTTTAAAAATTAATCTTGTAAATCGGGAACGAGTCTCGTTGTTTGGAGGAGTAATTTTACAAGATTTTTTTTAATCCTGACATGCAAGATGAATTTCAAATTTTTTAATAATTTTTTTATGACTAAAATTGATATATCTTAACATCCGTATGGTTGGATCGTCAAAAAAATTATTTTATAAATTAATCTTGTAAAATTGGGAACGAGTCTCGTTGTCGGGAGAGGTATTTTTCCAGATATTTCTAATCCTGACATGCAAGATGAATTTCAAAGTTTTTAATAATTTTTTCATATGACTAAAATTGATATATCTTAACATCCGTACGGTAGGATCTTCGAAAAACTTATTTTAAAAATTAATCTTGTAAATCGGGAATGAGTCCGTTGTTGGGGAGGGGTAATTTTATAGGATTTTTCTAATCATGACATGGAAGATGAATTTCAAATTTTTCATAATTTTGTCTTATGACTAAAATTGATATATCTTAACATCTGTATGGTTGGATCGTCTAAAAAAATCATTTTAAAAATTAAGCTTGTAAATCGGGAACGAGTCTCGTTGTTGGGAGGGGTAAATTTTTACAGTATTATTTTTAATCCTAACATGCAAGATGAATTCAAATTTTTTTAATAATTTTTTTATTACTAAAATTGATATATCTAACATTCGTACGATGGATCGTCGAAAAATTATTTTAAAAATTAATCTTGTAAATTGGGAACGAGTCTCGTTGTCGGGAGAGGTACTTTTTCCAGGATATTTCTAATCCTGACATGCAAGATGAATTTCAAAGTTTTTAATAATTTTTCATATGACTAAAATTGATATATCTTAACATCCGTACGGTAGGATCGTCGAAAAACTTATTTTAAAAATTAATCTTGTAAATCGGGAACGAGTCTCGTTGTTGGGAGGGGTAATTTTTAAGGATTTTTCTAATCCTGAAATGCAAGATGTATTTCAAATTTTTTAATAATTTTTTTTATCATAAAATTGATATATCTTAACATCCGTATGGTTGGATCGTCGAAAAATCATTTTAAAAATTAATCTTGTAAATCGGGAACGAGTCTCGTTGTTGGGAACGGTAATTTTACAGCATTTTTCTAATCTTGACATGCAGATGGATTTCAAATTTTTAATAATTTTTTCTTATGACTAAAATTATATATCTCAACATCCGTACCGTCGGATGGTCGAAAAAATCATTCTAAAAATTAATCTTGTAAATCGGGAACGAGTCTGGTTGTCGGGAGGGGTAATTTAACTGGATTTTTCTAATCCTAACATGCAAGATGAATTTCAAATTTTTAATAATTTTTTGATGACTAAAATTGA
>NW_027418814.1:0-33817 GCF_009905375.1 Apium graveolens | reverse complement strand
ATCGACATGCAAGATGAATTTCAAATTTTTAAAATTTTTCTTATGACTAAAATGATCTTAACATCCGTACGGTAGGATCGTCGAAAAAATATTTTAAAATTAATCTTGTAAATCGGGAATGAGTCTCTTTGTTGGGAGGGGTAATTTTATAGGATTTTTCTAATCCTGACATGCAAGATGTATTTCAAATTTTTAATATTTTTTTCTTATCAATAAAATTGATATATCTTAACATCGTATGGTTGGAGCGTCTAAAAATCATTTTAAAAATTAATCTTGAAATCGGGAACTGAGTCTCGTTGTTGGGAGGGGTAATTTTACAGATTTTTTTTAATCCTGACATGCAAGATGAATTTCAAATTTTTTAATAATTTTTTTATGACTAAAATTGATATATCTTAATATCCGTACGGTTGGATCGTCAAAAAAATTATTTTATAAATTAATCTTGTAAATTGGGAACGAGTCTCGTTGTCGGGAGAGGTATTTTTTCCAGATATTTCTAATCCTGACATGCAAGATGAATTTCAAAGTTTTTAATAATTTTTTCATATGACTAAAATTGATATATCTTAACATCCGTACGGTAGGATCTTCGAAAAACTTATTTAAAAATTAATCTTGTAAATCGGGAACGAGTCTCGTTGTTGGGAGGGGTAATTTTATAGGATTTTTCTAATCCTCACATGCAAGATGAATTTCAAATTTTTCATAATTTTGTCTTATGACTAAAATTGATATATCTTAACATCTGTATGGTTGGATCATCTAAAAAATCATTTTAAAAATTAATCTTGTAAATCGGGAACGAGTCTCGTTGTTTGGAGGAGTAATTTTACAAGATTTTTTTAATCCTGACATGCAAGATGAATTTCAAATTTTTTAATAATTTTTTTATGACTAAAATTGATATATCTTAACATCCGTATGGTTGGATCGTCAAAAAAATTATTTTATAAATTAATCTTGTAAATTGGGAACGAGTCTCGTTGTCGGGAGAGGTATTTTTTCCAGATATTTCTAATCCTGACATGCAAGATGAATTTCAAAGTTTTTAATAATTTTTTCATATGACTAAAATTGATATATCTTAACATCCGTACGGTAGGATCTTCGAAAAACTTATTTTAAAAATTAATCTTGTAAATCGGGAATGAGTCTCGTTGTTGGGAGGGGTAATTTTATAGGATTTTTCTAATCATGACATGGAAGATGAATTTCAAATTTTTCATAATTTTGTCTTATGACTAAAATTGATATATCTTAACATCTGTATGGTTGGATCGTCTAAAAAATCATTTTAAAAATTAATCTTGTAAATCGGGAACGAGTCTCGTTGTTGGGAGGGGTAATTTTACAGTATTATTTTTAATCCTAACATGCAAGATGAATTCAAATTTTTTTAATAATTTTTTTATTACTAAAATTGATATATCTTAACATTCGTACGATTGGATCGTCGAAAAAATTATTTTAAAAATTAATCTTGTAAATTGGGAACGAGTCTCGTTGTCGGGAGAGGTACTTTTTCCAGATATTTCTAATCCTGACATGCAAGATGAATTTCAAAGTTTTTAATAATTTTTTCATATGACTAAAATTGATATATCTTAACATCCGTACGGTAGGATCGTCGAAAAACTTATTTTAAAAATTAATCTTGTAAATCGGGAACGAGTCTCGTTGTTGGGAGGGGTAATTTTATAGGATTTTTCTAATCCTGAAATGCAAGATGTATTTCAAATTTTTTAATAATTTTTTCTTATCAATAAAATTGATATATCTTAACATCCGTATGGTTGGATCGTCGAAAAAATCATTTTAAAAATTAATCTTGTAAATCGGGAACGAGTCTCGTTGTTGGGAACGGTAATTTTACAGCATTTTTCTAATCTTGACATGCAAGATGGATTTCAAATTTTTTAATAATTTTTTCTTATGACTAAAATTTATATATCTCAACATCCGTACCGTCGGATGGTCGAAAAAATCATTCTAAAAATTAATCTTGTAAATCGGGAACGAGTCTGGTTGTCGGGAGGGGTAATTTAACTGGATTTTTCTAATCCTAACATGCAAGATGAATTTCAAATTTTTTAATAATTTTTTGATGACTAAAATTGATATATCTTAACATCCGTAGGGTTGGATCGTCGAAAAAATTATTTTAAAATTTAATCTTGTAAATTGGGAACGAGTCTCGTTGTCGGGAGAGGTACTTTTACCGGATATTTCTAATCCTGACATGCAAGATGAATTTCAAAGTTTTTAATAATTTTTTCATATGACTAAAATTGATATATCTTAACATCCGTACGGTAGGATCGTCGAAAAAATTATTTTAAAAATTAATCTTGTAAATCGGGAACGAGTCTCGTTGTTGGGAGGAGTAATTTTATAGGATTTTTCTAATCCTAACATGCAAGATGAATTTCAAATTTTTCATAATTTTGTCTTATGACTAAAATTGATATATCTTAACATCTGTATGGTTGGATCGTCTAAAAAATCATTTTAAAAATTAATCTTGTAAATCGGGAACGAGTCTCTTTGTTGGGAGGGGTAATTTTACAAGATTTTTTTAAATCCTGACATGCAAGATGAATTTCAAATTTTTTAATAATTTTTTATGACTAAAATTGATATATCTTAATATCCGTACGGTTGGATCGTCAAAAAAATTATTTTATAAATTAATCTTGTAAATTGGGACGAGTCTCGTTGTCGGGAGAGGTATTTTTTCCAGATATTTCTAATCCTAACATGCAAGATGAATTTCAAAGTTTTTAATAATTTTTTCATATGACTAAAATTGATATATCTTAACATCCGTACGGTAGGATCTTCGAAAAACTTATTTAAAAATTAATCTTGTAAATCGGGAACGAGTCTCGTTGTTGGGAGGGGTAATTTTATAGGATTTTTCTAATCTTGACATGCAAGATGAATTTCAAATTTTTCATAATTTTGTCTTATGACTAAAATTGATATATCTTAACATCTGTATGGTTGGATCGTCTAAAAAATCATTTTAAAAATTAATCTTGTAAATAGGGAACGAGTCTCGTTGTTGGGAGGAGTAATTTTACAAGATTTTTTTTAATCCTGACATGCAAGATGAATTTCAAATTTTTTAATAATTTTTTTACGACTAAAATTGATATATCTTAACATCCGTACGGTTGGATCGTCAAAAAAATTATTTTATAAATTAATCTTGTAAATTGGGAACGAGTCTCGTTGTCGGGAGAGGTATTTTTTCCAGATATTTCTAATCCTGACATGCAAGATGAATTTCAAAGTTTTTAATAATTTTTTCATATGACTAAAATTGATATATCTTAACATCCGTACGGTAGGATCTTCGAAAAACTTGTTTTAAAAATTAATCTTGTAAATCGGGAACGAGTCTCGTTGTTGGGAGGGGTAATTTTATAGGATTTTTCTAATCTTGACATGCAAGATGAATTTCAAATTTTTCATAATTTTGTCTTATGACTAAAATTGATATATCTTAACATCTGTATGGTTGGATCGTCTAAAAAATCATTTTAAAAATTAATCTTGTAAATCGGGAACGAGTCTCGTTGTTGGGAGGGGTAATTTTATAGTATTATTTTTAATCCTAACATGCAAGATGAATTTCAAATTTTTTAATAATTTTTTTTATGACTAAAATTGATATATCTTAACATTCGTACGGTTGGATCGTCGAAAAAAATTATTTTAAAAATTAATATTGTAAATTGGGAACGAGTCTCGTTGTCGAAAGAGGTACTTTTTCCAGATATTTCTAATCCTGACATGCAAGATGAATTTCAAAGTTTTTAATAATTTTTTCATATGACTAAAATTGATATATCTTAACATCCGTACGGTAGGATCGTCGAAAAACTTATTTTAAAAATTAATCTTGTAAATCGGGAACGAGTCTCGTTGTTGGAAGGGGTAATTTTATAGGATTTTTCTAATCCTGACATGCAAGATGTATTTCAAATTTTTTAATAATTTTTTCTTATCAATAAAATTGATATATCTTAACATCCGTATGGTTGGATCGTCGAAAAAATCATTTTAAAAATTAATCTTGTAAATCGGGAACGAGTCTCGTTGTTGGGAACGGTAATTTTACAGCATTTTTCTAATCTTGACATGCAAGATGGATTTCAAATTTTTTAATAATTTTTTCTTATGACTAAAATTTATATTCTCAACATCCGTACCGTCGGATGGTCGAAAAAATCATTCTAAAAATTAATCTTGTAAATCGGGAACGAGTCTGGTTGTCGGGAGGGGTAATTTAACAGGATTTTTCTAATCCTAACATGCAAGATGAATTTCAAATTTTTTAATAATTTTTTGATGACTAAAATTGATATATCTTAACATCCGTAGGGTTGGATCGTCGAAAAAATTATTTTAAAAATTAATCTTGTAAATTGGGAACGAGTCTCGTTGTCGGGAGAGGTACTTTTACCGGATATTTCTAATCCTGACATGCAAGATGAATTTCAAAGTTTTTAATAATTTTTTCATATGACTAAAATTGATATATCTTAACATCCGTACGGTAGGATCGTCGAAAAAATTATTTTAAAAATTAATCTTGTAAATCGGGAATGAGTCTCGTTGTTGGGAGGAGTAATTTTATAGGATTTTTCTAATCCTGACATGCAAGATGAATTTCAAATTTTTCATAATTTTGTCTTATGACTAAAATTGATATATCTTAACATCTGTATGGTTGGATCGTCTAAAAAATCATTTTAAAAATTAATCTTGTAAATCGGGAACGAGTCTCGTTGTTGGTAGTGGTAATTTTATAAGATTTTTTTTAATCCTGACATGCAAGATGAATTTCAAATTTTTTAATAATTTTTTTATGACTAAAATTGATATATCTTAATATCCGTACGGTTGGATCGTCAAAAAAATTATTTTATAAATTAATCTTGTAAATTGGGAACGAGTCTCGTTGTCGGGAGAGGTATTTTTTCCAGATATTTCTAATCCTAACATGCAAGATGAATTTCAAAGTTTTTAATAATTTTTTCATATGACTAAAATTGATATATCTTAACATCCGTACGGTAGGATCTTCGAAAAACTTATTTAAAAATTAATCTTGTAAATCGGGAACGAGTCTCGTTGTTGGGAGGGGTAATTTTATAGGATTTTTCTAATCTTGACATGCAAGATGAATTTCAAATTTTTCATAATTTTGTCTTATGACTAAAATTGATATATCTTAACATCTGTATGGTTGGATCGTCTAAAAAATCATTTTAAAAATTAATCTTGTAAATAGGGAACGAGTCTCGTTGTTGGGAGGAGTAATTTTACAAGATTTTTTTTAATCCTGACATGCAAGATGAATTTCAAATTTTTTAATAATTTTTTTATGACTAAAATTGATATATCTTAACATCCGTACGGTTGGATCGTCAAAAAAATTATTTTATAAATTAATCTTGTAAATTGGGAACGAGTCTCGTTGTCGGGAGAGGTATTTTTTCCAGATATTTCTAATCCTGACATGCAAGATGAATTTCAAAGTTTTTAATAATTTTTTCATATGACTAAAATTGATATATCTTAACATCCGTACGGTAGGATCTTCGAAAAACTTGTTTTAAAAATTAATCTTGTAAATCGGGAACGAGTCTCGTTGTTGGGAGGGGTAATTTTATAGGATTTTTCTAATCTTGACATGCAAGATGAATTTCAAATTTTTCATAATTTTGTCTTATGACTAAAATTGATATATCTTAACATCTGTATGTTTGGATCGTCTAAAAAATCATTTTAAAAATTAATCTTGTAAATCGGGAACGAGTCTCGTTGTTGGGAGGGGTAATTTTACAGTATTATTTTTAATCCTAACATGCAAGATGAATTTCAAATTTTTTAATAATTTTTTTATGACTAAAATTGATATATCTTAACATTCGTACGGTTGGATCGTCGAAAAAATTATTTTAAAAATTAATATTGTAAATTGGGAACGAGTCTCGTTGTCGAAAGAGGTACTTTTTCCAGATATTTCTAATCCTGACATGCAAGATGAATTTCAAAGTTTTTAATAATTTTTTCATATGACTAAAATTGATATATCTTAACATCCGTACGGTAGGATCATCGAAAAACTTATTTTAAAAATTAATATTGTAAATCGGGAACGAGTCTCGTTGTTGGAAGGGGTAATTTTATAGGATTTTTCTAATCCTGACATGCAAGATGTATTTCAAATTTTTTAATAATTTTTTCTTATCAATAAAATTGATATATCTTAACATCCGTATGGTTGGATCGTCGAAAAAATCATTTTAAAAATTAATCTTGTAAATCGGGAACGAGTCTCGTTGTTGGGAACGGTAATTTTACAGCATTTTTCTAATCTTGACATGCAAGATGGATTTCAAATTTTTTAATAATTTTTTCTTATGACTAAAATTTATATATCTCAACATCCGTACCGTCGGATGGTCGAAAAAATCATTCTAAAAATTAATCTTGTAAATCGGGAACGAGTCTGGTTGTCGGGAGGGGTAATTTAACAGGATTTTTCTAATCCTAACATGCAAGATGAATTTCAAATTTTTTAATAATTTTTTGATGACTAAAATTGATATATCTTAACATCTGTAGGGTTGGATCGTCGAAAAAATTATTTTAAAAATTAATCTTGTAAATTGGGAACGAGTCTCGTTGTCGGGAGAGGTACTTTTACCGGATATTTCTAATCCTGACATGCAAGATGAATTTCAAAGTTTTTAATAATTTTTTCATATGACTAAAATTGATATATCTTAACATCCGTACGGTAGGATCGTCGAAAAAATTATTTTAAAAATTAATCTTCTAAATCGGGAATGAGTCTCGTTGTTGGGAGGAGTAATTTTATAGGATTTTTCTAATCCTGACATGCAAGATGAATTTCAAATTTTTCATAATTTTGTCTTATGACTAAAATTGATATATCTTAACATCTGTATGGTTGGATCGTCTAAAAAATCATTTTAAAAATTAATCTTGTAAATCGGGAACGAGTCTCGTTGTTGGTAGGGGTAATTTTACAAGATTTTTTTAATCCTGACATGCAAGATGAATTTCAAATTTTTTAATAATTTTTTTATGACTAAAATTGATATATCTTAATATCCGTACGGTTGGATCGTCAAAAAAATTATTTTATAAATTAATCTTGTAAATTGGGAACGAGTCTCGTTGTCGGGAGAGGTATTTTTTCCAGATATTTCTAATCCTAACATGCAAGATGAATTTCAAAGTTTTTAATAATTTTTTCATATGACTAAAATTGATATATCTTAACATCCGTACGGTAGGATCTTCGAAAAACTTATTTAAAAATTAATCTTGTAAATCGGGAACGAGTCTCGTTGTTGGGAGGGGTAATTTTATAGGATTTTTCTAATCTTGACATGCAAGATGAATTTCAAATTTTTCATAATTTTGTCTTATGACTAAAATTGATATATCTTAACATCTGTATGGTTGGATCGTCTAAAAAATCATTTTAAAAATTAATCTTGTAAATAGGGAACGAGTCTCGTTGTTGGGAGGAGTAATTTTACAAGATTTTTTTTAATCCTGACATGCAAGATGAATTTCAAATTTTTTAATAATTTTTTTATGACTAAAATTGATATATCTTAACATCCGTACGGTTGGATCGTCAAAAAAATTATTTTATAAATTAATCTTGTAAATTGGGAACGAGTCTCGTTGTCGGGAGAGGTATTTTTTCCAGATATTTCTAATCCTGACATGCAAGATGAATTTCAAAGTTTTTAATAATTTTTTCATATGACTAAAATTGATATATCTTAACATCCGTACGGTAGGATCTTCGAAAAACTTGTTTTAAAAATTAATCTTGTAAATCGGGAACGAGTCTCGTTGTTGGGAGGGGTAATTTTATAGGATTTTTCTAATCTTGACATGCAAGATGAATTTCAAATTTTTCATAATTTTGTCTTATGACTAAAATTGATATATCTTAACATCTGTATGTTTGGATCGTCTAAAAAATCATTTTAAAAATTAATCTTGTAAATCGGGAACGAGTCTCGTTGTTGGGAGGGGTAATTTTACAGTATTATTTTTAATCCTAACATGCAAGATGAATTTCAAATTTTTTAATAATTTTTTTTATGACTAAAATTGATATATCTTAACATTCGTACGGTTGGATCGTCGAAAAAATTATTTTAAAAATTAATATTGTAAATTGGGAACGAGTCTCGTTGTCGAAAGAGGTACTTTTTCCAGATATTTCTAATCCTGACATGCAAGATGAATTTCAAAGTTTTTAATAATTTTTTCATATGACTAAAATTGATATATCTTAACATCCGTACGGTAGGATCATCGAAAAACTTATTTTAAAAATTAATCTTGTAAATCGGGAACGAGTCTCGTTGTTGGAAGGGGTAATTTTATAGGATTTTTCTAATCCTGACATGCAAGATGTATTTCAAATTTTTTAATAATTTTTTCTTATCAATAAAATTGATATATCTTAACATCCGTATGGTTGGATCGTCGAAAAAATCATTTTAAAAATTAATCTTGTAAATCGGGAACGAGTCTCGTTGTTGGGAACGGTAATTTTACAGCATTTTTCTAATCTTGACATGCAAGATGGATTTCAAATTTTTTAATAATTTTTTCTTATGACTAAAATTTATATATCTCAACATCCGTACCGTCGGATGGTCGAAAAAATCATTCTAAAAATTAATCTTGTAAATCGGGAACGAGTCTGGTTGTCGGGAGGGGTAATTTAACAGGATTTTTCTAATCCTAACATGCAAGATGAATTTCAAATTTTTTAATAATTTTTTGATGACTAAAATTGATATATCTTAACATCCGTAGGGTTGGATCGTCGAAAAAATTATTTTAAAAATTAATCTTGTAAATTGGGAACGAGTCTCGTTGTCGGGAGAGGTACTTTTACCGGATATTTCTAATCCTGACATGCAAGATGAATTTCAAAGTTTTTAATAATTTTTTCATATGACTAAAATTGATATATCTTAACATCCGTACGGTAGGATCGTCGAAAAAATTATTTTAAAAATTAATCTTGTAAATCGGGAATGAGTCTCGTTGTTGGGAGGAGTAATTTTATAGGATTTTTCTAATCCTGACATGCAAGATGAATTTCAAATTTTTCATAATTTTGTCTTATGACTAAAATTGATATATCTTAACATCTGTATGGTTGGATCGTCTAAAAAATCATTTTAAAAATTAATCTTGTAAATCGGGAACGAGTCTCGTTGTTGGTAGGGGTAATTTTACAAGATTTTTTTAATCCTGACATGCAAGATGAATTTCAAATTTTTTAATAATTTTTTTATGACTAAAATTGATATATCTTAATATCCGTACGGTTGGATCGTCAAAAAAATTATTTTATAAATTAATCTTGTAAATTGGGAACGAGTCTCGTTGTCGGGAGAGGTATTTTTTCCAGATATTTCTAATCCTAACATGCAAGATGAATTTCAAAGTTTTTAATAATTTTTTCATATGACTAAAATTGATATATCTTAACATCCGTACGGTAGGATCTTCGAAAAACTTATTTAAAAATTAATCTTGTAAATCGGGAACGAGTCTCGTTGTTGGGAGGGGTAATTTTATAGGATTTTTCTAATCTTGACATGCAAGATGAATTTCAAATTTTTCATAATTTTGTCTTATGACTAAAATTGATATATCTTAACATCTGTATGGTTGGATCGTCTAAAAAATCATTTTAAAAATTAATCTTGTAAATCGGGAACGAGTCTCGTTGTTGGTAGGGGTAATTTTACAAGATTTTTTTAATCCTGACATGCAAGATGAATTTCAAATTTTTTAATAATTTTTTTATGACTAAAATTGATATATCTTAATATCCGTACGGTTGGATCGTCAAAAAAATTATTTTATAAATTAATCTTGTAAATTGGGAACGAGTCTCGTTGTCGGGAGAGGTATTTTTTCCAGATATTTCTAATCCTAACATGCAAGATGAATTTCAAAGTTTTTAATAATTTTTTCATATGACTAAAATTGATATATCTTAACATCCGTACGGTAGGATCTTCGAAAAACTTATTTAAAAATTAATCTTGTAAATCGGGAACGAGTCTCGTTGTTGGGAGGGGTAATTTTATAGGATTTTTCTAATCTTGACATGCAAGATGAATTTCAAATTTTTCATAATTTTGTCTTATGACTAAAATTGATATATCTTAACATCTGTATGGTTGGATCGTCTAAAAAATCATTTTAAAAATTAATCTTGTAAATCGGGAACGAGTCTCGTTGTTGGGAGGAGTAATTTTACAAGATTTTTTTTAATCCTGACATGCAAGATGAATTTCAAATTTTTTAATAATTTTTTTATGACTAAAATTGATATATCTTAACATCCGTATGGTTGGATCGTCAAAAAAATTATTTTATAAATTAATCTTGTAAATTGGGAACGAGTGTCGTTGTCGGGAGAGGTATTTTTTCCAGATATTTCTAATCCTAACATGCAAGATTAATTTCAAAGTTTTTAATAATTTTTTCATATGACTAAAATTGATATATCTTAACATCCGTACGGTAGGATCTTCGAAAAACTTATTTTAAAAATTAATCTTGTAAATCGGGAACGAGTCTCGTTGTTGGGAGGGGTAATTTTATAGGATTTTTCTAATCTTGACATGCAAGATGAATTTCAAATTTTTCATAATTTTGTCTTATGACTAAAATTGATATATCTTAACATCTGTATGTTTGGATCGTCTAAAAAATCATTTTAAAAATTAATCTTGTAAATCGGGAACGAGTCTCGTTGTTGGGAGGGGTAATTTTACAGTATTATTTTTAATCCTAACATGCAAGATGAATTTCAAATTTTTTAATAATTTTTTTATGACTAAAATTAATATATCTTAACATTCGTACGGTTGGATCGTCGAAAAAATTATTTTAAAAATTAATATTGTAAATTGGGAACGAGTCTCGTTGTCGAAAGAGGTACTTTTTCCAGATATTTCTAATCCTGACATGCAAGATGAATTTCAAAGTTTTTAATAATTTTTTCATATGACTAAAATTGATATATCTTAACATCCGTACGGTAGGATCGTCGAAAAACTTATTTTAAAAATTAATCTTATAAATCGGGAACGAGTCTCGTTGTTGGAAGGGGTAATTTTATAGGATTTTTCTAATCCTGACATGCAAGATGTATTTCAAATTTTTTAATAATTTTTTCTTATCAATAAAATTGATATATCTTAACATCCGTATGGTTGGATCGTCGAAAAAATCATTTTAAAAATTAATCTTGTAAATCGGGAACGAGTCTCGTTGTTGGGAACGGTAATTTTACAGCATTTTTCTAATCTTGACATGCAAGATGGATTTCAAATTTTTTAATAATTTTTTCTTATGACTAAAATTTATATATCTCAACATCCGTACCGTCGGATGGTCGAAAAAATCATTCTAAAAATTAATCTTGTAAATCGGGAACGAGTCTGGTTGTCGGGAGGGGTAATTTAACAGGATTTTTCTAATCCTAACATGCAAGATGAATTTCAAATTTTTTAATAATTTTTTGATGACTAAAATTGATATATCTTAACATCCGTAGGGTTGGATCATCGAAAAAATTATTTTAAAATTAATCTTGTAAATTGGGAACAAGTCTCGTTGTCGGGAGAGGTACTTTTACCGGATATTTCTAATCCTGACATGCAAGATGAATTTCAAAGTTTTTAATAATTTTTTCATATGACTAAAATTGATATATCTTAACATCCGTACCGTAGGATCGTCGAAAAAATTATTTTAAAAATTAATCTTGTAAATCGGGAATGAGTCTCGTTGTTGGGAGGAGTAATTTTATAGGATTTTTCTAATCCTGACATGCAAGATGAATTTCAAATTTTTCATAATTTTGTCTTATGACTAAAATTGATATATCTTAACATCTGTATGGTTGGATCGTCTAAAAAATCATTTTAAAAATTAATCTTGTAAATCGGGAACGAGTCTCGTTGTTGGTAGGGGTAATTTTACAAGATTTTTTTTAATCCTGACATGCAAGATGAATTTCAAATTTTTTAATAATTTTTTTATGACTAAAATTGATATATCTTAATATCCGTACGGTTGGATCGTCAAAAAAATTATTTTATAAATTAATCTTGTAAATTGGGAACGAGTCTCGTTGTCGGGAGAGGTATTTTTTCCAGATATTTCTAATCCTAACATGCAAGATGAATTTCAAAGTTTTTAATAATTTTTTCATATGACTAAAATTGATATATCTTAACATCCGTACGGTAGGATCTTCGAAAAACTTATTTAAAAATTAATCTTGTAAATCGGGAACGAGTCTCGTTGTTGGGAGGGGTAATTTTATAGGATTTTTCTAATCTTGACATGCAAGATGAATTTCAAATTTTTCATAATTTTGTCTTATGACTAAAATTGATATATCTTAACATCTGTATGGTTGGATCGTCTAAAAAATCATTTTAAAAATTAATCTTGTAAATCGGGAACGAGTCTCGTTGTTGGGAGGAGTAATTTTACAAGATTTTTTTTAATCCTGACATGCAAGATGAATTTCAAATTTTTTAATAATTTTTTTATGACTAAAATTGATATATCTTAACATCCGTATGGTTGGATCGTCAAAAAAATTATTTTATAAATTAATCTTGTAAATTGGGAACGAGTGTCGTTGTCGGGAGAGGTATTTTTTCCAGATATTTCTAATCCTGACATGCAAGATTAATTTCAAAGTTTTTAATAATTTTTTCATATGACTAAAATTGATATATCTTAACATCCGTACGGTTGGATCTTCGAAAAACTTATTTTAAAAATTAATCTTGTAAATCGGGAACGAGTCTCGTTGTTGGGAGGGGTAATTTTATAGGATTTTTCTAATCTTGACATGCAAGATGAATTTCAAATTTTTCATAATTTTGTCTTATGACTAAAATTGATATATCTTAACATCTGTATGTTTGGATCGTCTAAAAAATCATTTTAAAAATTAATCTTGTAAATCGGGAACGAGTCTCGTTGTTGGGAGGGGTAATTTTACAGTATTATTTTTAATCCTAACATGCAAGATGAATTTCAAATTTTTTAATAATTTTTTTTATGACTAAAATTGATATATCTTAACATTCGTACGGTTGGATCGTCGAAAAAATTATTTTAAAAATTAATATTGTAAATTGGGAACGAGTCTCGTTGTCGAAAGAGGTACTTTTTCCAGATATTTCTAATCCTGACATGCAAGATGAATTTCAAAGTTTTTAATAATTTTTTCATATGACTAAAATTGATATATCTTAACATCCGTACGGTAGGATCGTCGAAAAACTTATTTTAAAAATTAATCTTATAAATCGGGAACGAGTCTCGTTGTTGGAAGGGGTAATTTTATAGGATTTTTCTAATCCTGACATGCAAGATGTATTTCAAATTTTTTAATAATTTTTTCTTATCAATAAAATTGATATATCTTAACATCCGTATGGTTGGATCGTCGAAAAAATCATTTTAAAAATTAATCTTGTAAATCGGGAACGAGTCTCGTTGTTGGGAACGGTAATTTTACAGCATTTTTCTAATCTTGACATGCAAGATGGATTTCAAATTTTTTAATAATTTTTTCTTATGACTAAAATTTATATATCTCAACATCCGTACCGTCGGATGGTCGAAAAAATCATTCTAAAAATTAATCTTGTAAATCGGGAACGAGTCTGGTTGTCGGGAGGGGTAATTTAACAGGATTTTTCTAATCCTAACATGCAAGATGAATTTCAAATTTTTTAATAATTTTTTGATGACTAAAATTGATATATCTTAACATCCGTAGGGTTGGATCATCGAAAAAATTATTTTAAAAATTAATCTTGTAAATTGGGAACAAGTCTCGTTGTCGGGAGAGGTACTTTTACCGGATATTTCTAATCCTGACATGCAAGATGAATTTCAAAGTTTTTAATAATTTTTTCATATGACTAAAATTGATATATCTTAACATCCGTACCGTAGGATCGTCGAAAAAATTATTTTAAAAATTAATCTTGTAAATCGGGAATGAGTCTCGTTGTTGGGAGGAGTAATTTTATAGGATTTTTCTAATCCTGACATGCAAGATGAATTTCAAATTTTTCATAATTTTGTCTTATGACTAAAATTGATATATCTTAACATCTGTATGGTTGGATCGTCTAAAAAATCATTTTAAAAATTAATCTTGTAAATCGGGAACGAGTCTCGTTGTTGGTAGGGGTAATTTTACAAGATTTTTTTTAATCCTGACATGCAAGATGAATTTCAAATTTTTTAATAATTTTTTTATGACTAAAATTGATATATCTTAATATCCGTACGGTTGGATCGTCAAAAAAATTATTTTATAAATTAATCTTGTAAATTGGGAACGAGTCTCGTTGTCGGGAGAGGTATTTTTTCCAGATATTTCTAATCCTAACATGCAAGATGAATTTCAAAGTTTTTAATAATTTTTTCATATGACTAAAATTGATATATCTTAACATCCGTACGGTAGGATCTTCGAAAAACTTATTTAAAAATTAATCTTGTAAATCGGGAACGAGTCTCGTTGTTGGGAGGGGTAATTTTATAGGATTTTTCTAATCTTGACATGCAAGATGAATTTCAAATTTTTCATAATTTTGTCTTATGACTAAAATTGATATATCTTAACATCTGTATGGTTGGATCGTCTAAAAAATCATTTTAAAAATTAATCTTGTAAATCGGGAACGAGTCTCGTTGTTGGGAGGAGTAATTTTACAAGATTTTTTTTAATCCTGACATGCAAGATGAATTTCAAATTTTTTAATAATTTTTTTATGACTAAAATTGATATATCTTAACATCCGAATGGTTGGATCGTCAAAAAAATTATTTTATAAATTAATCTTGTAAATTGGGAACGAGTGTCGTTGTCGGGAGAGGTATTTTTTCCAGATATTTCTAATCCTGACATGCAAGATTAATTTCAAAGTTTTTAATAATTTTTTCATATGACTAAAATTGATATATCTTAACATCCGTACGGTAGGATCTTCGAAAAACTTATTTTAAAAATTAATCTTGTAAATCGGGAACGAGTCTCGTTGTTGGGAGGGGTAATTTTATAGGATTTTTCTAATCTTGACATGCAAGATGAATTTCAAATTTTTCATAATTTTGTCTTATGACTAAAATTGATATATCCTAACATCTGTATGGTTGGATCGTCTAAAAAATCATTTTAAAAATTAATCTTGTAAATCGGGAACGAGTCTCGTTGTTGGGAGGGGTAATTTTACAGTATTATTTTTAATCCTAACATGCAAGATGAATTTAAAATTTTTTAATAATTTTTTTTATGACTAAAATTGATATATCTTAACATTCGTACGGTTGGATCGTCGAAAAAATTATTTTAAAAATTAATATTGTAAATTGGGAACGAGTCTCGTTGTCGGGAGAGGTACTTTTTCCAGATATTTCTAATCCTGACATGCAAGATGAATTTCAAAGTTTTTAATAATTTTTTCATATGACTAAAATTGATATATCTTAACATCCGTACGGTAGGATCGTCGAAAAACTTATTTTAAAAAGTAATCTTGTAAATCGGGAAGGAGTCTCGTTGTTGGAAGGGGTAATTTTATAGGATTTTTCTAATCCTGACATGCAAGATGTATTTCAAATTTTTTAATAATTTTTTCTTATCAATAAAATTGATATATCTTAACATCCGTATGGTTGGATCGTCGAAAAAATCATTTTAAAAATTAATCTTGTAAATCGGGAACGAGTCTCGTTGTTGGGAACGGTAATTTTACAGCATTTTTCTAATCTTGACATGCAAGATGGATTTCAAATTTTTTAATAATTTTTTCTTATGACTAAAATTTATATATCTCAACATCCGTACCGTCGGATGGTCGAAAAAATCATTCTAAAAATTAATCTTGTAAATCGGGAACGAGTCTGGTTGTCGGGAGGGGTAATTTAACAGGATTTTTCTAATCCTAACATGCAAGATGAATTTCAAATTTTTTAATAATTTTTTTATGACTAAAATTGATATATCTTAACATCCGTAGGGTTGGATCGTCGAAAAAATTATTTCAAAAATTAATCTTGTAAATTGGGAACGAGTCTCGTTGTCGGGAGAGGTACTTTTACCGGATATTTCTAATCCTGACATGCAAGATGAATTTCAAAGTTTTTAATAATTTTTTCATATGACTAAAATTGATATATCTTAACATCCGTACGGTAGGATCGTCGAAAAAATTATTTTAAAAATTAATCTTGTAAATCGGGAACGAGTCTCGTTGTTGGGAGGAGTAATTTTATAGGATTTTTCTAATCCTGACATGCAAGATGAATTTCAAATTTTTCATAATTTTGTCTTATGACTAAAATTGATATATCTTAACATCTGTATGGTTGGATCGTCTAAAAAATCATTTTAAAAATTAATCTTGTAAATCGGGAATGAGTCTCGTTGTTGGGAGGAGTAATTTTACAAGATTTTTTTTTAATCCTGACATGCAAGATGAATTTCAAATTTTTTAATAATTTTTTTATGACTAAAATTGATATATCTTAATATCCGTACGGTTGGATCCTCAAAAAAATTATTTTATAAATTAATCTTGTAAATCGGGAACGAGTCTCGTTGTCGGGAGAGGTATTTTTTCCAGATATTTCTAATCCTGACATGCAAGATGAATTTCAAAGTTTTTAATAATTTTTTCATATGACTAAAATTGATATATCTTAACATCCGTACGGTAGGATCTTCGAAAAACTTATTTTAAAAATTAATCTTGTAAATCGGGAACGAGTCTCGTTGTTGGGAGGGGTAATTTTATAGGATTTTTCTAATCTTGACATGCAAGATGAATTTCAAATTTTTCATAATTTTGTCTTATGACTAAAATTGATATATCTTAACATCTGTATGGTTGGATCGTCTAAAAAATCATTTTAAAAATTAATCTTGTAAATCGGGAAGGACTCTCGTTGTTGGGAGGGGTAATTTTACAGGATTATTTTTAATCCTAACATGCAAGATGAATTTCAAATTTTTTAATAATTTTTTTATGACTAAAATTGAAATATCTTAACATTCGTACGGTTGGATCGTCGAAAAAATTATTTTAAAAATTAATCTTGTAAATTGGGAACGAGTCTCGTTGTCGGGAGAGGTACTTTTTCCAGATATTTCTAATCCTGACATGCAAGATGAATTTCAAAGTTTTTAATAATTTTTTCATATGACTAAAATTGATATATCTTAACATCCGTACGGTAGGATCGTCGAAAAACTTATTTTAAAAATTAATCTTGTAAATCGGGAACGAGTCTCGTTGTTGGGAGGGGTAATTTTATAGGATTTTTCTAATCCTGACATGCAAGATGTATTTCAAATTTTTTAATAATTTTTTCTTATCAATAAAATTGATATATCTTAACATCCGTATGGTTGGATCGTCGAAAAAATCATTTTAAAAATTAATCTTGTAAATAGGGAACGAGTCTCGTTGTCGGGAACGGTAATTTTACAGCATTTTTCTAATCCTGACATAAAAGATGGATTTCAAATTTTTTAATAATTTTTTCGTATGACTAAAATTTATATATCTCAACATTCGTACGGTCGGATGGTCGAAAAAATCATTCTAAAAATTAATCTTGTAAATCGGGAACGAGTCTGGTTGTCGGGAGGGGTAATTTAACAGGATTTTTCTAATCCTAACATGCAAGATGAATTTCAAATTTTTTAATAATTTTTTTATGACTAAAATTGATATATCTTAACATCCGTATGGTTGGATCGTCGAAAAAATTATTTTAAAAATTAATCTTGTAAATTGGGAACGAGTCTCGTTGTCGGGAGAGGTACTTTTAGCGGATATTTCTAATCCTGACATGCAAGATGATTTTCAAAGTTTTTAATAATATTTTCATATGAATAAAATTGATATATCTTAACATCCGTACAGTAGGATCGTCCAAAAAATTATTTTAAAAATTAATCTTATAAATCGGGAACGAGTCTCGTTGTTGGTGTTAGTGTAGGTGCCCTAGAGGCAATACATTATTCTTTTATCTTTATGTCAGTTGATCATTCAATAAATTTATTTATTATGACCTTAATTACTGCGATATTTTGTTAGCATAATAAATGTCCTTAGAATCATGATACAAATTGTATAGTTTAAGTACATGACTTGAACTTGAGATTATATAATATATCATATTCTTAAAGGTCCCTAGTCGAGTATTATTATATAGGACAATAATAATACATAGATAGACTAGTATGTTGTTTGACAAGATAACCACATCTCATTGGTTATAAGTATGGGGATACTGAAGTCAATACATAGGTACATGTGAGAGTACATGGTACTGGACAGACCCACAGTGAGATTCTTCATGTTTAATAAAGTCATAAGAAAGACTCACAGTGATAATGGTGTAACGATCCTTTGACTTGAAATCATTATATTTCTATACGAGGATTAATATACTTTGACTACATTAAAAGTTACTTTTGATCGGGTGATGATAAAAGTGGACATCGGGTATATCATGAGTCGTATGAGAAATATGAATGATAGATAAAGGATTTAACCCTCCTATAATTAGGAGAGATATTATTGGCCTCTTGATTGAGTGAGATTATAAAAGCATGGCCATGCTCAAATAATGATTTGTTTCAATAATCTACTCATGCATCAAGTAAACCCAGATTAAATGTTGAAGAGGATGACTAAATACATGCCTCGAGTTTAATCTATAATATGTATGGTTAAAGGGATTATATTACACGAAAAAACATTAATCACGAAAGGTTTTATCTAATCACGATTTAATTATTGTTTAATTGGGTAACAATGATGTATTACTAGATACCGCTCATTGTTTATAATTTTATTAGAGAATAAAATTATTGCCAATTAAATAATAGCCTATAGGGTCGCACAAATAGAGCACTTAATGGAATAGTTAATTTAAATTATGGATTTAAATTAATTGATGATTATTTGAATTTTATTATAATTAAGTAAGACTTAATTGAGATAATATAAATTCGAATTAAAAGGAATGTTTTTGCCCATAATAATTAAGTATGACTTAGTTATTAATTAAATAATAGAAATTCGTTTTTATTATTTAATCCAATACCTACTAGGGTTGGGCTTTGCTATTATGGGCCTTTTTAATCAGTCATTATAAATAGATAATGAGAGGTTAAAGAGGCTTGAACGTTTTTTAAGAAAACCCTAGCAGCAAAGAGAGGCAGAGGCAATTCAGATCGTCAAGAAGGAGGCTAGTACATCCATTCCGTAGTCAAGTTCGTGAGACGTTCTTGAAGGTGCTCGTGTGGATACCATAGAGGTGTTTCTCCGAGAGGTAGACACAAAGCGTGATAGCTAGGATCTCCGTTGAGTTCGTAAAAGTTAATCTCTTGAAAGGTATGATTCGTTATCTCCATAATCTGCCCATAATTATACATGGATCCTGTTTTTGGGTTTCGAATTTTTGTTTTATTTACATTTATCCGCTGCGTTTTATGCCTTCGGAACCCAACAATGGCATCAGAGCTACGTGTATAAGGGGCTGATTTGGTTACGTGTTTACTGTATTTTTACAAGTATGCATGTGTGATGAGTCTGCCATGATAACAGTTATGTTATATGAGTCTGCCATGATAACAGTTATGTTATATGAATGATATGATGAATCTGTTAATGATCTATATGATGATACTAGTATGTTTAAGATCTGCCATAACTCATATGTATGCGATCTCTTAAAATATGTATACTGATACACGTTTTTGGTAACTGGGATATGGATCGTGTGTATACTGATACATGCTTCTGGAATAGTATTCTGATACATGTTTTTCTAGTATTCTGATACTTGATTTGTGCTTATGACATATGCTTTACTTATTTATTATTCTTGATTGGATCATGATAAGTGATAAATAGTATGTCATCTTTATATGATCTATCATGTTCTTTAATGGTTA
Organism: Apium graveolens; assembly: GCF_009905375.1. Lineage (NCBI taxonomy): Eukaryota > Viridiplantae > Streptophyta > Magnoliopsida > Apiales > Apiaceae > Apium > Apium graveolens. The sequence goes on along the minus strand of NW_027418814.1, from coordinate 13,686 downwards.
CTGAGCATGGTGCATAGTTATGGCCTTAAGACCTTAGTTGTAATGGTTTATTCTTTTGGTTTGTAATAAATACGACTTGCATGTCGCTTTCTATTTGTAGTTGTTTTATCTCGAATGTAACTCGAGTTCTTTTGTAAGTTCATTAATATAATTCTTAATGTAACATCCTAGAAGGACAAGGGAAAGAGGAGGCATCCTATGGAGGCCAAGGAGACAATGGAAGCAATAGAGAAGACATATGTAATAGTTATTTTTACACCATAGATTGACCTTGATCTTTTCATTAGCCTGAAAAGATCACATAGGATTGGGCCATAACTATTGCACGTTTACTTTACGTACTTTTCATATGATGTATAAATAGTATGTGTAGAGTAGAAAAATGCATGTTTTAATTAGATTAATGATGTATGTATGTATTAGATACATTACCCATGCCATGCCTTTAAACAAGATAAAATCTGTAACGACTCAAGATTTAAAATTAACAAACGATCATGAGATTCTCGTGTTTATGAAACACGGAATAAAATACGAATTTTCTTTATTTCTGACATGGGGCGATTTTGTCAACAACGGGTTCATAGAACTTGTAAGGCTGTGGGTTTTAAGCGAGACCGATGTGACTCCTCCACTACCTGGAAATCAAACCATTGACGAGTATTGATTTGAAGTATTTTATTCAAGGAAAAATTGGGAATCTCTTTATGATGGGATCATGATCGTTCTAAATTAAAATCCCTAAGTAAAAATATTAAGTTTTAATCAGATGCTTTCCAATGAATGAACACTCATTAAATCCTAGATCGATAAGGGGAAGGGCTGTCAGTGGCAGGGGACTCCTATCTATCATGGTGAAATGCGATGAATATAAACGGTTATATTCGGACGTTGTATCATTGGGTCTAACTTAACTGAGTCATCATAATAAGGTGAATATAAACGGTTATATTCAACTATTATGAACTTAGAAGCATAGAGTTTGGTTAAAAATCTATTAGATAGATAAGATCAATTGTTGTTCACCAAATTATCCAAGAATTATATATGATATAATTGACAACTGTTGTCTACCTAAATAATCATGTTTTAAGGATACCAGTGGTTGACTTAGAACATGACGAAATATGGATCTTGGCTCACTAGAAAGATTTATGGGATATACTTTCCGAATTAATAGTTAGGGCTATTAATTTGATAAAAAAATAGTGGGAGATATATTACGAATATATCATAATCATATGAACATAAAATTTTAACTCAGACAATCTAATGTTTATTTTGCGCTTTTATTATTGTAGATACTGAGTAATGGCAAACAACACAAACACACTATCCGTACGTTCAGTCCTTGAGAAGGACAAGCTGACAGGAGGAAACTGTTGGGTTCCGAAGGCATAAAACGCAGCGGATAAACGTAAATAAAACAAAAATTCGAAACCCAAAAACAGGATCCATGTATAATTATGGGCAGATTATGGAGATAACGAATCATACCTTTCAAGAGATTAACTTTTACGAACTCAACGAAGATCCTAGCTATCACGCTTTGTGTCTACCTCTCGGAGAAACACCTCTATGGTATCCACACGAGCACCTTCAAGAACGTCTCACGAACTTGACTACGGAATGGATGTACTAGCCTCCTTCTTGATGATCTGAATTGCCTCTGCCTCTCTTTGCTGCTAGGGTTTTCTTTGAAAAACGTTCAAGCCTCTTTAACCTCTCATTATCTATTTATAATGACTGATTAAAAAGGCCCATAATAGCAAAGCCCAACCCTAGTAGGTATTGGATTAAATAATAAAAACGAATTTCTATTATTTAATTAATAACTAAGTCATACTTAATTATTATGGGCAAAAACATTCCTTTTAATTCGAATTTATATTATCTCAATTAAGTCTTACTTAATTATAATAAAATTCAAATAATCATCAATTAATTTAAATCCATAATTTAAATTAACTATTCCATTAAGTGCTCTATTTGTGCGACCCTATAGGCTATTATTTAATTGGCAATAATTTTATTCTCTAATAAAATTATAAACAATGAGCGGTACTAGTAATACATCATTGTTACCCAATTAAACAATAATTAAATCGTGATTAGATAAAACCTTTCGTGATTAATGTTTTTCCGTGTAATATAATCCCTTTAACCATACATATTATAGATTAAACTCGAGGCATGTATTTAGTCATCCTCTTCAACATTTAATCTGGGTTTACTTGATGCATGAGTAGATTATTGAAACAAATCATTATTTGAGCATGGCCATGCTTTTATAATCTCACTCAATCAAGAGGCCAATAATATCTCTCCTAATTATAGGAGGGTTAAATCCTTTATCTATCATTCATATTTCTCATACGACTCATGATATACCCGATGTCCACTTTTATCATCACCCGATCAAAAGTAACTTTTAATGTAGTCAAAGTATATTAATCCTCGTATAGAAATATAATGATTTCAAGTCAAAGGATCGTTACACCATTATCACTGTGAGTCTTTCTTATGACTTTATTAAACATGAAGAATCTCACTGTGGGTCTGTCCAGTACCATGTACTCTCACATGTACCTATGTATTGACTTCAGTATCCCCATACTTATAACCAATGAGATGTGGTTATCTTGTCAAACAACATACTAGTCTATCTATGTATTATTATTGTCCTATATAATAATACTCGACTAGGGACCTTTAAGAATATGATATATTATATAATCTCAAGTTCAAGTCATGTACTTAAACTATACAATTTGTATCATGATTCTAAGGACATTTATTATGCTAACAAAATATCGCAGTAATTAAGGTCATAATAAATACATTTATTGAATGATCAACTGACATAAAGATAAAAGAATAATGTATTGCCTCTAGGGCACCTACACTAACAATCTCCCACTTGCACTAGAGCCAATCACCCATATATCTAATACCCATGGAACTAGTGTGACCATCGTGCTTCTGCTGCGACAAGCCTTTGGTCAGTGGGTCTGCAATGTTATCATTTGTGTGCACTTTACATATGTGTATATCACCCCTTTCATTAATCTCTCGAATAAGGTGAAATCTCCTGAGTATATGTTTAGCCCGGGAGTGTGATCTAGGTTCTTTAGCCTGTGCAATGGCTCCATTATTATCGCAGTATAGATCAATGGGATCTGCGATCGATGGAACCACTCCCAAAACAGAAATGAACTTTCGAATCCAAACGGCCTCCTTAGCTGCTTCACAAGCTGCAATGTACTCAGCCTCCATTGTAGAATCAGCTACTGTTTCTTGCTTTGAACTCTTCCAGCTTACAGCACCTCCGTTTAGACAAAACACAAAACCAGACTGTGATACAGTATCATCTCTGTCTGTTTGGAAACTTGCATCGGTGTAACCTTTTACAACGAGTTTCTCTTCTCCTCCATACACCAAGAATGAATCTTTAGTTCTTTTCAGGTACTTAAGAATATTCTTAACTGCCGTCCAATGACCTTCACCCGGATTAGACTGGTATCTGCTCGTCATGCTCAAAGCATACGAGACATCTGGGCGAGTACATACCATTGCATACATGATAGATCCAATTGCTGAAGCATATGGAACTTTATTCATGTGGTCCTTCTCATCCAATGATTTCGGACATTGGTCCTTAGAGATCGTTATCCCTTGAGACACAGGGACATATCCCCTTTTTGCATTTTGCATTCCAAAACGATGCAAAACCTTATCAATGTATGTGCTCTGACTTAGACTGATCATCCTTCTAGATCTTTCTCTATAGATCCTCATTCCTAGAATGTAGGATGCCTCTCCTAAGTCTTTAATGGAGAAATTGCTCCCTAACCACGTCTTAACAGCCTTTAGAGAAGGTATGTCATTCCCCATTAGTAGTATATCATCAACATATAGTACTATGAATGCCACATAGCTCCCATTAACCTTCTTGTAAACACACGGTTCATCTTCGTTTTGAACAAAGCCATACTCTATGACTATTTCATCAAAACGGATATTCCATCTCCTAGAGGATTGCTTCAATCCATAAATGGATCGACGCAATTTACATACCTTGCCAGCATTCCTTGGATCGACAAAACCCTCAGGTTGTGTCATGTACACATCCTCTTCAAGGCTTCCATTAAGGAAGGCTGTTTTGACATCCATTTGCCAGATTTCATAATCATGGAATGCTGCAATGGCAAGTAAAATCCTTATAGACTTGACCATAGCCACTGGTGAGAAAGTTTCATCATAGTCAATACCATGAATTTGTTTGAAACCTTTTGCAACCAGCCTAGCTTTATAGGTCTGAACATTTCCATCCATGCCCTTTTTCTTCTTAAAAACCCATTTGCACCCTATGGGTTTTACCCCTTCAGGTGGATCAACCAAAGTCCATACTTGGTTTTCGTACATGGAATCTATCTCGGATTTCATGGCTTCAAGCCATCTCTTAGAGTCTGGACTGTTCATAGCATCTTGGTATGTGAGAGGCTCATCTTCATCTATGAGCATCAAATCACCACACTGAGTCATGAGAAATCCATATCTCTCTGGCTCATGGCGAAATCTACCAGATCTACGAACAACCTGTGTTTGTTGAGCATTATCATTATTCTGCTCTTGTTCCACTTCAGGTTCAATGCTATTTTGCGGTTCTCGATCTTCATCGAGATCTATAGTTCTCCCACTGTTTCTTTTGGAAACAAAATCTCTTTCCATGAAGACAGCATCTCGAGCAATAAACACTTTCTGCTCAGAAGGACTATAAAAATAATACGCCTTTGTTTCATTAGGGTATCCTACAAAAATGCACTCTTCGGATTTAGGTCCAAGCTTGTCAGATTCTTGACGTTTCACAAATGCCTTACATCCCCAAACTTTCATAAAGTTCATGCCTGACCGTTTCTCTTTCCATATCTCATATGGAGTCTTTTGAACCTTCTTAGTAGGAACACGGTTAAGTGTGAAAGCCGCTGTTTCTAGAGCGTAACCCCAGAAACTAATTGGAAGATCTGCATGACTCATCATCGATCGCACCATGTCCAACAAGGTGCGATTTCTCCTCTCTGAAACTCCATTCCATTGAGGTGTTCCTGGCAGAGTGAGTTGCGATACAATACCACACTCTTTCAAATACTCTCTAAATTCGGTGCTTAAGTATTCACCCCCACGATCGGATCGTAAGATCTTAATACTTGCATCTCCGCCAATTTGCTTCTCTACTTCAACCTTGTATTCTTTAAATTTTTCAAAAGAATCGGATTTGTTCTTCATAAGATATACATATCCATATCTACTGAAATCATCAGTAAATGTTATGAAGTAGTAGTAGCCTCCTCTAGCCATTACACGCATTGGGCCACATACATCACTATGTATTAGCTCCAGACGTTTAGTGGCCCTTTGACCCTTACCAGTGAAAGGGGCTTTAGTCATCTTACCAAGCAAACAAGATTCGCATTCTTGGTATGATTCAAAATCAAACTTATCCAAGTATCCATCCTTATGTAATTTGGATATGCGTTTCTCATTTATGTGGCCTAGACGACAATGCCAGAGGTATGTTTGATTTGAGTCATTTATTTTAAGTCGTTTGTTTTCTATATTACAGACAGGGTTATCTAAATCAAGAACATATAAACCATTAAATAAACGCGCAACACCATAGGTTAAATCATTCAAAGCAAAAGAGCAACTGTTGTTCTTTATTGTAAACGAAAAACCTTTCTTGTCCAAACAAGAAACAGAAATAATGTTTCTGCGAATCGCAGGCACGTAAAAACAGTCTTCTAGTTCTAAAACAAGCCCAGAGGGCATAGATAAATAATAAGTCCCTACAGCTAAAGCAGCAACTTTTGCTCCATTGCCTACTCTTAGGTCCACTTCTCCCTTAGCCAGAGTTCTACTTCTCTGCAGGCCCTGCACATTTATACAAATGTGAGAAGCACATCCAGTATCAAATACCCAGGATGTAGAAATAGACAAATTGACTTCTATAACATAAATACCTGATCCAGAAATCTGAACTGCTTTCTTTTTCTTCAGATCCTCCAAGTAAATTGGACAGTTTCTCTTCCAGTGACCATCTTTCTTACAGTAGTGACATTCACCCTTGGCCACACCACCTTTAGGCTTTAAAGCCTGTTTGGGACCTGACTTTGGCTTGGTTGTAGAATCAGATCCAATCTTCTTCTTACCCTTCCATTTTCCCTTCCCTTTGGCCTTACCTTTATTTCCCACCATCAGTATGGGAGCAGGTTCAGCTGTCTTCATGTTGGTCTCATATGTTCTCAACATATGCAACAATTCAGTAGGTGTTTTGTCAAATTCATTCATATTGTAGTTCACAACAAACTGAGTGAATTTGTTGTTCAAAGAATTCATGATTAGGTCAATACCAGTTTCCGGACCAATCGGGAAACCCAAAGTTTCAAGGTACTCAATGTAACCAATCATCTTCAGAACATGTGGGCCAACTGGTTCACTCGCCCCTTGTTTGCAATTAAAAAGTGACTTACTCGTGTTGAACCTTTCTTGACGAGTTTGGCTTGCAAACATGCTTTGCAAGTGCTCATTGATAGTATATGCATCCATATGCACATGTTGTCTTTGAAGCTCAGCACTCATAGTTGCCAACATAAGACATGCAACATCATTTGCATCATTCTCATCCTTTGTGCGTGCTGCTCGTTCATCAGCAGTAGCACCCTCAGGAAGGGGGCCTGGAGGAGGAATATCAATGACATGAAGCTTGCGCTCCTGCCTGAGGACAATCCTCAAATTCCTCTGCCAGTCTAGGAAGTTGTTTCCTCCTGTCAGCTTGTCCTTCTCAAGGACTGAACGTACGGATAGTGTGTTTGTGTTGTTTGCCATTACTCAGTATCTACAATAATAAAAGCGCAAAATAAACATTAGATTGTCTGAGTTAAAATTTTATGTTCATATGATTATGATATATTCGTAATATATCTCCCACTATTTTTTTTTTATCAAATTAATAGCCCTAACTATTAATTCGGAAAGTATATCCCATAAATCTTTCTAGTGAGCCAAGATCCATATTTCGTCATGTTCTAAGTCAACCACTGGTATCCTTAAAACATGATTATTTAGGTAGACAACAGTTGTCAATTATATCATATATAATTCTTGGATAATTTGGTGAACAACAATTGATCTTATCTATCTAATAGATTTTTAACCAAACTCTATGCTTCTAAGTTCATAATAGTTGAATATAACCGTTTATATTCACCTTATTATGATGACTCAGTTAAGTTAGACCCAATGATACAACGTCCGAATATAACCGTTTATATTCGTCGCATTTCACCATGATAGATAGGAGTCCCCTGCCACTGACAGCCCTTCCCCTTATCGATCTAGGATTTAATGAGTGTTCATTCATTGGAAAGCATCTGATTAAAACTTAATATTTTTACTTAGGGATTTTAATTTAGAACGATCATGATCCCATCATAAAGAGATTCCCAATTTTTCCTTGAATAAAATACTTCAAATCAATACTCGTCAATGGTTTGATTTCCAGGTAGTGGAGGAGTCACATCGGTCTCGCTTAAAACCCACAGCCTTACAAGTTCTATGAACCCGTTGTTGACAAAATCGCCCCATGTCAGAAATAAAGAAAATTCGTATTTTATTCCGTGTTTCATAAACACGAGAATCTCATGATCGTTTGTTAATTTTAAATCTTGAGTCGTTACAGATTTTATCTTGTTTAAAGGCATGGCATGGGTGATGTATCTAATACATACATACATCATTAATCTAATTAAAACATGCATTTTTCTACTCTACACATACTATTTATACATCATATGAAAAGTACGTAAAGTAAACGTGCAATAGTTATGGCCCAATCCTATGTGATCTTTTCAGGCTAATGAAAAGATCAAGGTCAATCTATGGTGTAAAAATAACTATTATATATGTCTTCTCTATTGCTTCCATTGTCTCATTGGCCTCCATAGGATGCCTCCTCTTTCCCTTGTCCTTCTAGGATGTTACATTAAGAATTATACTAATGAACTTACAAAAGAACTCGAGTTACATTCGAGATAAAACAACTACAAATAGAAAACGACATGCAAGTCGTATTTATTACAAACCAAAAGAATAAACCATTACAACTAAGGTCTTAAGGCCATAACTATGCACCATGCTCAGTAACCATTAAAGAACATGATAGATCATATAAAGATGACATACTATTTATCACTTATCATGATCCAATCAAGAATAATAAATAAGTAAAGCATATGTCATAAGCACAAATTAAAAACGAAACCCTAACCACGCGGTTCGACCATCTTTCTTACAGTAGTGACATTCACCCTTGGCCACACCACCTTTAGGCTTTAAAGCCTGTTTGGGACCTGACTTTGGCTTGGTTGTAGAATCAGATCCAATCTTCTTCTTACCCTTCCATTTTCCCTTCCCTTTGGCCTTACCTTTATTTCCCACCATCAGTATGGGAGCAGGTTCAGCTGTCTTCATGTTGGTCTCATATGTTCTCAACATATGCAACAATTCAGTAGGTGTTTTGTCAAATTCATTCATATTGTAGTTCACAACAAACTGAGTGAATTTGTTGTTCAAAGAATTCATGATTAGGTCAATACCAGTTTCCGGACCAATCGGGAAACCCAAAGTTTCAAGGTACTCAATGTAACCAATCATCTTCAGAACATGTGGGCCAACTGGTTCACTCGCCCCTTGTTTGCAATTAAAAAGTGACTTACTCGTGTTGAACCTTTCTTGACGAGTTTGGCTTGCAAACATGCTTTGCAAGTGCTCATTGATAGTATATGCATCCATATGCACATGTTGTCTTTGAAGCTCAGCACTCATAGTTGCCAACATAAGACATGCAACATCATTTGCATCATTCTCATCCTTTGTGCGTGCTGCTCGTTCATCAGCAGTAGCACCCTCAGGAAGGGGGCCTGGAGGAGGAATATCAATGACATGAAGCTTGCGCTCCTGCCTGAGGACAATCCTCAAATTCCTCTGCCAGTCTAGGAAGTTGTTTCTGTTAGTGTAGGTGCCCTAGAGGCAATACATTATTCTTTTATCTTTATGTCAGTTGATCATTCAATAAATTTATTTATTATGACCTTAATTACTGCGATATTTTGTTAGCATAATAAATGTCCTTAGAATCATGATACAAATTGTATAGTTTAAGTACATGACTTGAACTTGAGATTATATAATATATCATATTCTTAAAGGTCCCTAGTCGAGTATTATTATATAGGACAATAATAATACATAGATAGACTAGTATGTTGTTTGACAAGATAACCACATCTCATTGGTTATAAGTATGGGGATACTGAAGTCAATACATAGGTACATGTGAGAGTACATGGTACTGGACAGACCCACAGTGAGATTCTTCATGTTTAATAAAGTCATAAGAAAGACTCACAGTGATAATGGTGTAACGATCCTTTGACTTGAAATCATTATATTTCTATACGAGGATTAATATACTTTGACTACATTAAAAGTTACTTTTGATCGGGTGATGATAAAAGTGGACATCGGGTATATCATGAGTCGTATGAGAAATATGAATGATAGATAAAGGATTTAACCCTCCTATAATTAGGAGAGATATTATTGGCCTCTTGATTGAGTGAGATTATAAAAGCATGGCCATGCTCAAATAATGATTTGTTTCAATAATCTACTCATGCATCAAGTAAACCCAGATTAAATGTTGAAGAGGATGACTAAATACATGCCTCGAGTTTAATCTATAATATGTATGGTTAAAGGGATTATATTACACGAAAAAAACATTAATCACGAAAGGTTTTATCTAATCACGATTTAATTATTGTTTAATTGGGTAACAATGATGTATTACTAGATACCGCTCATTGTTTATAATTTTATTAGAGAATAAAATTATTGCCAATTAAATAATAGCCTATAGGGTCGCACAAATAGAGCACTTAATGGAATAGTTAATTTAAATTATGGATTTAAATTAATTGATGATTATTTGAATTTTATTATAATTAAGTAAGACTTAATTGAGATAATATAAATTCGAATTAAAAGGAATGTTTTTGCCCATAATAATTAAGTATGACTTAGTTATTAATTAAATAATAGAAATTCGTTTTTATTATTTAATCCAATACCTACTAGGGTTGGGCTTTGCTATTATGGGCCTTTTTAATCAGTCATTATAAATAGATAATGAGAGGTTAAAGAGGCTTGAACGTTTTTTAAGAAAACCCTAGCAGCAAAGAGAGGCAGAGGCAATTCAGATCGTCAAGAAGGAGGCTAGTACATCCATTCCGTAGTCAAGTTCGTGAGACGTTCTTGAAGGTGCTCGTGTGGATACCATAGAGGTGTTTCTCCGAGAGGTAGACACAAAGCGTGATAGCTAGGATCTCCGTTGAGTTCGTAAAAGTTAATCTCTTGAAAGGTATGATTCGTTATCTCCATAATCTGCCCATAATTATACATGGATCCTGTTTTTGGGTTTCGAATTTTTGTTTTATTTACGTTTATCCGCTGCGTTTTATGCCTTCGGAACCCAACAGTTGGGAGGGGTAATTTTATAGGATTTTTCTAATCTTGACATGCAAGATGAATTTCAAATTTTTCATAATTTTGTCTTATGACTAAAATTGATATATCTTAACATCTGTATGGTTGGATCGTCTAAAAAATCATTTTAAAAATTAATCTTGTAAATCGGGAACAAGTCTCGTTGTTAGGAGGGGTAATTTTACAGGATTATTTTTAATCCTAACATGCAAGATGAATTTCAAATTTTTTAATAATTTTTTTATGACTAAAATTGATATATCTTAATATCCGTACGATTGGATCGTCAAAAAAATTATTTTATAAATTAATCTTGTAAATTGGGAACGAGTCTCGTTGTCGGGAGAGGTATTTTTTCCAGATATTTCTAATCCTGACATGCAAGATGAATTTCAAAGTTTTTAATAATTTTTTCATATGACTAAAATTGATATATCTTAACATCCGTACGGTAGGATCTTCGAAAAACTTATTTTAAAAATTAATCTTGTAAATCGGGAACGAGTCTCGTTGTTGGGAGGGGTAATTTTATAGGATTTTTCTAATCTTGACATGCAAGATGAATTTCAAATTTTTCATAATTTTTTCTTATGACTAAAATTGATATATCTTAACATCTGTATGGTTGGATCGTCTAAAAAATCATTTAAAAATTAATCTTGTAAATCGGGAACGAGTCTCGTTGTTGGGAGGGGGTAATTTTACAAGATTATTTTTAATCCTAACATGCAAGATGATTTCAAATTTTTTAATAATTTTTTTATGACTAAAATTGAAATATCTTAACATTCGTACGGTTGGATCGTCGAAAAAAATTATTTTAAAAATTAATCTTGTAAATTGGGAACGAGTCTCGTTGTCGGGAGAGGTACTTTTTCCAGATATTTCTAATCCTGACATGCAAGATGAATTTCAAAGTTTTTAATAATTTTTTTATATGACTAAAATTGATATATCTTAACATCCGTACGGTAGGATCGTCGAAAAACTTATTTTAAAAATTAATCTTGTAAATCGGGAACGAGTCTCGTTGTTGGGAGGGGTAATTTTATAGGATTTTTCTAATCCTGACATGCAAGATGTATTTCAAATTTCTTAATAATTTTTTCTTATCAATAAAATTGATATATCTTAACATCCGTATGGTTGGATCGTCGAAAAAATCATTTTAAAAATTAATCTTGTAAATAGGGAACGAGTCTCGTTGTCGGGAACGGTAATTTTACAGCATTTTTCTAATCCTGACATAAAAGATGGATTTCAAATTTTTTAATAATTTTTTCGTATGACTAAAATTTATATATCTCAACATCCGTACGGTCGGATGGTCGAAAAAATCATTCTAAAAATTAATCTTGTAAATCGGGAACGAGTCTGGTTGTCGGGAGGGGTAATTTAACAGGATTTTTCTAATCCTAACATGCAAGATGAATTTCAAATTTTTTAATAATTTTTTTATGACTAAAATTGATATATCTTAACATCCGTATGGTTGGATCGTCGAAAAAATTATTTTAAAAATTAATCTTGTAAATTGGGAACGAGTCTCGTTGTCGGGAGAGGTACTTTTAGCGGATATTTCTAATCCTGACATGCAAGATGAATTTCAAAGTTTTTAATAATTTTTTCATATGAATAAAATTGATATATCTTAACATCCGTACAGTAGGATCGTCGAAAAAATTATTTTAAAAATAATCTTATAAATCGGGAACGAGTTTCGTTGTTGGGAGGGGTAATTTTATAGGATTTTTTCTAATCTTGACATGCAAGATGAATTTCAAATTTTTCATAATTTTGTCTTATGACTAAAATTGATATATCTTAACATCTGTATGGTTGGATTCGTCTAAAAAAAATCATTTAAAAAATTAATTTTGTAAATCGGGAACGAGTCTCGTTGTTAGGAGGGGTAATTTTTATAGGATTATTTTTAATCCTAAACATGCAAGATGAATTTCAAATTTTTTAATAATTTTTTTATGACTAAATTGATATATCTTAACATTCGTTACGGTTGGATCGTCGAAAAAAATTATTTTAAAAATTAATCTTGTAAATTGGGGAACGAGTCTCGTTGTCGGGAGAGGTACTCTTTCCAGATATTTCTAATCCTGACATGCAAGATGAATTTCAAAGTTTTTAATAATTTTTCATATAACTAAAATTGATATATCTTAACATCCGTACGGTAGGATCGTCGAAAAAACTTATTTTAAAAATTAATCTTGTAAATCGGGAACGAGTCTCGTTGTTGGGAGGGGTAATTTTATAGGATTTTTATAATCCTGACATGCAGATGTATTTCAATTTTTTAATAATTTTTTTCTTATCAATAAAATTAATATATCTTAACATCCGTATGGTTGGATCGTCGAAAAAAATCATTTTAAAAATTAATCTTGTAAATCGGGGAACGAGTCTCGTTGTCGGGAACGGTAATTTTACAGCATTTTTCTAATCCTGACATGCAAGATGGATTTCAAATTTTTTAATAATTTTTTCGTATGACTAAATTTATATATCTTAACATCCGTTGGTCGGATGGTCGAAAAAAAATCATTTTTAAAAATTAATCGTGTAAATCGGGAACGAGTCTGGTTGTCGGGAGGGGTAATTTTACAGGATTTTTTCTAGTCCTAACATGCAAGATGGATTTCAAATTTTTTAATAATTTTTATGACTAAAATTGATATATCTTAACATCCGTACGGTTGGATCATCGAAAAAATTATTTTAAAATTAATCTTGTAAACTGGGAACGAGTCTCGTTGTCGGGGAGAGGTACTTTTACCGGATATTCTAATCCTGACATGCAAGATGAATTTCAAAGTTTTTAATAATTCTTTCATATGACTAAAATTGATATATCTTAACATCCGTACGGTAGGATCGTTGAAAAAATTATATTAAAAATTAATCTTGTAAATCGGAAACGAGTCTGGTTGTCGGGAGGGGTAATTTTATAGGATTTTTCTAATCCTGACATGCAAGATGGATTTCAAATTTTTAATAATTTTTTCTTATGAAAAATTGATATATCTTAAATCGTATGGTTAGATCATCAAAAAATCATTTAAA
>NW_027418813.1:0-36541 GCF_009905375.1 Apium graveolens | reverse complement strand
TCTTACCCTTCCATTTTCCCTTCCCTTTGGCCTTACCTTTATTTCCCACCATCAGTATGGGAGCAGGTTCAGCTGTCTTCATGTTGGTCTCTATGTTTCACATATGCAACAATTCAGTAGGTGTTTGTGTCAAAATTCATTCATATTGTAGTTCCACAACAAACTGAGTGAATTTGTTGTTCAAAGAATTCATGATTAGGGTCAATACCAGTTTCGGACCAATCGGGAAACCCAAAGTTTCAAGGTACTCAATGTAACCAATCATCTTCAGAACATGTGGGCCAACTGGTTCACTCGCCCCTTGTTTGCAATTAAAAGTGACTTACTCGTGTTGAACCTTTCTTGACGAGTTTGGCTTGCAAACATGCTTTGCAAGTGCTCATTGATAGTATATGCATCCATATGCACATGTTGTCTTTGAAGCTCAGCACTCATAGTTGCCAACATAAGACATGCAACATCATTTGCATCATTCTCATCCTTTGTGCGTGCTGCTCGTTCATCAGCAGTAGCACCCTCAGGAAGGGGGCCTGGAGGAGGAATATCAATGACATGAAGCTTGCGCTCCTGCCTGAGGACAATCCTCAAATTCCTCTGCCAGTCTAGGAAGTTGTTTCTGTTAGTGTAGGTGCCCTAGAGGCAATACATTATTCTTTTATCTTTATGTCAGTTGATCATTCAATAAATTTATTTATTATGACCTTAATTACTGCGATATTTTGTTAGCATAATAAATGTCCTTAGAATCATGATACAAATTGTATAGTTTAAGTACATGACTTGAACTTGAGATTATATAATATATCATATTCTTAAAGGTCCCTAGTCGAGTATTATTATATAGGACAATAATAATACATAGATAGACTAGTATGTTGTTTGACAAGATAACCACATCTCATTGGTTATAAGTATGGGGATACTGAAGTCAATACATAGGTACATGTGAGAGTACATGGTACTGGACAGACCCACAGTGAGATTCTTCATGTTTAATAAAGTCATAAGAAAGACTCACAGTGATAATGGTGTAACGATCCTTTGACTTGAAAATCATTATATTTCTATACGAGGATTAATATACTTTGACTACATTAAAAGTTACTTTTGATCGGGTGATGATAAAAGTGGACATCGGGTATATCATGAGTCGTATGAGAAATATGAATGATAGATAAAGGATTTAACCCTCCTATAATTAGGAGAGATATTATTGGCCTCTTGATTGAGTGAGATTATAAAAAGCATGGCCATGCTCAAATAATGATTTGTTTCAATAATCTACTCATGCATCAAGTAAACCCAGATTAAATGTTGAAGAGGATGACTAAATACATGCCTCGAGTTTAATCTATAATATGTATGGTTAAAGGGATTATATTACACGAAAAAAACATTAATCACGAAAGGTTTTATCTAATCACGATTTAATTATTGTTTAATTGGGTAACAATGATGTATTACTAGATACCGCTCATTGTTTATAATTTTATTAGAGAATAAAATTATTGCCAATTAAATAATAGCCTATAGGGTCGCACAAATAGAGCACTTAATGGAATAGTTAATTTAAATTATGGATTTAAATTAATTGATGATTATTTGAATTTTATTATAATTAAGTAAGACTTAATTGAGATAATATAAATTCGAATTAAAAGGAATGTTTTTGCCCATAATAATTAAGTATGACTTAGTTATTAATTAAATAATAGAAATTCGTTTTTATTATTTAATCCAATACCTACTAGGGTTGGGCTTTGCTATTATGGGCCTTTTTAATCAGTCATTATAAATAGATAATGAGAGGTTAAAGAGGCTTGAACGTTTTTTAAGAAAACCCTAGCAGCAAAGAGAGGCAGAGGCAATTCAGATCGTCAAGAAGGAGGCTAGTACATCCATTCCGTAGTCAAGTTCGTGAGACGTTCTTGAAGGTGCTCGTGTGGATACCATAGAGGTGTTTCTCCGAGAGGTAGACACAAAGCGTGATAGCTAGGATCTCCGTTGAGTTCGTAAAAGTTAATCTCTTGAAAGGTATGATTCGTTATCTCCATAATCTGCCCATAATTATACATGGATCCTGTTTTTGGGTTTCGAATTTTTGTTTTATTTACGTTTATCCGCTGCGTTTTATGCCTTCGGAACCCAACAGTTGGGAGGGGTAATTTTATAGGATTTTTCTAATCTTGACATGCAAGATGAATTTCAAATTTTTCATAATTTTGTCTTATGACTAAAATTGATATATCTTAACATCTGTATGGTTGGATCGTCTAAAAAATCATTTTAAAAATTAATCTTGTAAATCGGGAACAAGTCTCGTTGTTAGGAGGGGTAATTTACAGGATTATTTTTAATCCTAACATGCAAGATGAATTTCAAATTTTTTAATAATTTTTTTATGACTAAAATTGATATATCTTAATATCCGTACGATTGGATCGTCAAAAAAATTATTTTATAAATTAATCTTGTAAATTGGGAACGAGTCTCGTTGTCGGGAGAGGTAGTTTTTCCAGATATTTCTAATCCTGACATGCAAGATGAATTTCAAAGTTTTTAATAATTTTTTCATATGACTAAAATTGATATATCTTAACATCCGTACGGTAGGATCTTCGAAAAACTTATTTTAAAAATTAATCTTGTAAATCGGGAACGAGTCTCGTTGTTGGGAGGGGTAATTTTATAGGATTTTTCTAATCTTGACATGCAAGATGAATTTCAAATTTTTCATAATTTTTTCTTATGACTAAAATTGATATATCTTAACATCTGTATGGTTGGATCGTCTAAAAAATCATTTTAAAAATTAATCTTGTAAATCGGGAACGAGTCTCGTTGTTGGGAGGGGTAATTTTACAAGATTATTTTTAATCCTAACATGCAAGATGAATTTCAAATTTTTTAATAATTTTTTTATGACTAAAATTGAAATATCTTAACATTCGTACGGTTGGATCGTCGAAAAAATTATTTTAAAAATTAATCTTGTAAATTGGGAACGAGTCTCGTTGTCGGGAGAGGTACTTTTTCCAGATATTTCTAATCCTGACATGCAAGATGAATTTCAAAGTTTTTAATAATTTTTTTATATGACTAAAATTGATATATCTTAACATCCGTACGGTAGGATCGTCGAAAAACTTATTTTAAAAATTAATCTTGTAAATCGGGAACGAGTCTCGTTGTTGGGAGGGGTAATTTTATAGGATTTTTCTAATCCTGACATGCAAGATGTATTTCAAATTTCTTAATAATTTTTTCTTATCAATAAAATTGATATATCTTAACATCCGTATGGTTGGATCGTCGAAAAAATCATTTTAAAAATTAATCTTGTAAATAGGGAACGAGTCTCGTTGTCGGGAACGGTAATTTTACAGCATTTTTCTAATCCTGACATAAAAGATGGATTTCAAATTTTTAATAATTTTTTCGTATGACTAAAATTTATATATCTCAACATCCGTACGGTCGGATGGTCGAAAAAATCATTCTAAAAATTAATCTTGTAAATCGGGAACGAGTCTGGTTGTCGGGAGGGGTAATTTAACAGGATTTTTCTAATCCTAACATGCAAGATGAATTTCAAATTTTTTAATAATTTTTTTATGACTAAATTGATATATCTTAACATCCGTATGGTTGGATCGTCGAAAAAATTATTTTAAAAATTAATCTTGTAAATTGGGAACGAGTCTCGTTGTCGGGAGAGGTACTTTTAGCGGATATTTCTAATCCTGACATGCAAGATGAATTTCAAAGTTTTTAATAATTTTTTCATATGAATAAAATTGATATATCTTAACATCCGTACAGTAGGATCGTCGAAAAAATTATTTTAAAAATAATCTTATAAATCGGGAACGAGTTTCGTTGTTGGGAGGGGTAATTTATAGGATTTTTCTAATCTTGACATGCAAGATGAATTTCAAATTTTTCATAATTTTGTCTTATGACTAAAATTGATATATCTTAACATCTGTATGGTTGGATCGTCTAAAAAATCATTTAAAAAATTAATTTTGTAAATCGGGAACGAGTCTCGTTGTTAGGAGGGGTAATTTTATAGGATTATTTTTAATCCTAACATGCAAGATGAATTTCAAATTTTTTAATAATTTTTTTATGACTAAAATTGATATATCTTAACATTCGTACGGTTGGATCGTCGAAAAAATTATTTTAAAAATTAATCTTGTAAATTGGGAACGAGTCTCGTTGTCGGGAGAGGTACTCTTTCCAGATATTTCTAATCCTGACATGCAAGATGAATTTCAAAGTTTTTAATAATTTTTTCATATAACTAAAATTGATATATCTTAACATCCGTACGGTAGGATCGTCGAAAAACTTATTTTAAAAATTAATCTTGTAAATCGGGAACGAGTCTCGTTGTTGGGAGGGGTAATTTTATAGGATTTTTATAATCCTGACATGCAAGATGTATTTCAAATTTTTTAATAATTTTTTCTTATCAATAAAATTAATATATCTTAACATCCGTATGGTTGGATCGTCGAAAAAATCATTTTAAAAATTAATCTTGTAAATCGGGAACGAGTCTCGTTGTCGGGAACGGTAATTTTACAGCATTTTTCTAATCCTGACATGCAAGATGGATTTCAAATTTTTTAATAATTTTTTCGTATGACTAAAATTTATATATCTTAACATCCGTATGGTCGGATGGTCGAAAAAATCATTTTAAAAATTAATCTTGTAAATCGGGAACGAGTCTGGTTGTCGGGAGGGGTAATTTTACAGGATTTTTCTAGTCCTAACATGCAAGATGGATTTCAAATTTTTTAATAATTTTTTATGACTAAAATTGATATATCTTAACATCCGTACGGTTGGATCATCGAAAAAATTATTTTAAAAATTAATCTTGTAAACTGGGAACGAGTCTCGTTGTCGGGAGAGGTACTTTTACCGGATATTTCTAATCCTGACATGCAAGATGAATTTCAAAGTTTTTAATAATTCTTTCATATGACTAAAATTGATATATCTTAACATCCGTACGGTAGGATCGTTGAAAAAAATTATATTAAAAATTAATCTTGTAAATCGGAAACGAGTCTGGTTGTCGGGAGGGGTAATTTTATAGGATTTTTCTAATCCTGACATGCAAGATGGATTTCAAATTTTTAATAATTTTTTCTTATGACTAAAATTGATATATCTTAACATCCGTATGGTTAGATCATCAAAAAAATCATTTTAAAAATTAATCTTGTAAATCGGGAACGAGTCTCGTTGTCGGGAACAGAAATTTTATAGCATTTTTCTAATCCTGACATGCAAGATGGATTTAAAATTTTTTAATAATTTTTTCGTATGACAAATTTATAAATCTTAACATCCGTACGGTCGGATGGTCGAAAAAATCATTTTAAAAATTAATCTTGTAAATCGGGAACAAGTCTGGTTGTCGGGAGGGGTAATTTTACAGGATTTTTCTAATCCTAACATGCAAGATGGATTTCAAATTTTTTAATAATTTTTTTATAACTAAAATTGATATATCTTAACATCCGTAAGGTTGGATCGTCGAAAAAATTATTTTAAAAAGTAATCTTGTAAATTGGGAACGAGTCTCGTTGTCGGGAGAGGTACTTTTACCGGATATTTCTAATCCTGACATGCAAGATGAATTTCAAAGTTTTTAATAATTTTTTCATATGACTAAAATTGATATATCTTAACCTCCGTACGGTAGGATCGTCGAAAAACTTATTTTAAAAATTAATATTGTAAATCGGGAACGAGTTTCGTTGTTGGGAGGGGTAATTTTATAGGATTTTTCTAATCCTGACATGCAAGATGTATTTCAAATTTTTTAATAATTTTTTCTTATCACTAAAATTGATATATCTTAACATCCGTATGGTTGGATCGTCGAAAAAATCATTTTAAAAATTAATCTTGTAAATCGGGAACGAGTCTCGTTGTCGGGAACGGTAATTTTACAGCATTTTTCTAATCCTGACATGCAAGATGGATTTCAAATTTTTTAATAATTTTTTCGAATGACTAAAATTTATATATCTTAACATCCGTACGGTCGGATAGTCGAGTAAATCATTTTAAAAATTAATTTTGTAAATCGGGAACGAGTCTGGTTGTCGGGAGGGGTAATTTTACAGGATTTTTCTAATCCTCACATGCAAGATGGATTTCAAATTTTTTAATAATTTTTTTATGACTGAAATTGATATATCTTAACATCCGTACGGTTGGATCGTCGAATTTTTTTTTAAAAAATTAATCTTGTAAATTGGGAACGAGTCTCGTTGTTGGGAGGGTTAATTTTACAGGATTTTTTTTAATCCTGAGATGCAAGATGAATTTCAAATTTTATGACTAAAATTGATATATCTTAACATCCGTACGATTGGATCGTCGAAAAAATTATTTTAAAAATTAATCTTGTAAATTGGGAACGAGTCTCGTTGTCGGGAGAGGTACTTTTACTGGATATTTCTAATCCTGACATGCAAGATGAATTTCAAAGTTTTTAATAATTTTTTTATATGACTAAAATTGATATATCTTAACATCCGTACGGTAGGATCGTCGAAAAACTTATTTTAAAAATTAATCTTGTAAATCGGGAACGAGTCTCGTTGTTGGGAGGGGTAATTTTATAGGATTTTTCTAATCCTGACATGCAAGATTTATTTCAAATTTCTTAATAATTTTTTCTTATCAATAAAATTGATATATCTTAACATCCGTATGGTTGGATCGTCGAAAAAATCATTTTAAAAATTAATCTTGTAAATAGGGAACGAGTCTCGTTGTCGGGAACGGTAATTTTACAGCATTTTTCTAATCCTGACATAAAAGATGGATTTCAAATTTTTTAATAATTTTTTCGTATGACTAAAATTTATATATCTCAACATCCGTACGGTCGGATGGTCGAAAAAATCATTCTAAAAATTAATCTTGTAAATCGGGAACGAGTCTGGTTGTCGGGAGGGGTAATTTAACAGGATTTTTCTAATCCTAACATGCAAGATGAATTTCAAATTTTTTAATAATTTTTTTATGACTAAAATTGATATATCTTAACATCCGTATGGTTGGATCGTCGAAAAAATTATTTTAAAAATTAATCTTGTAAATTGGGAACGAGTCTCGTTGTCGGGAGAGGTACTTTTAACGGATATTTCTAATCCTGACATGCAAGATGAATTTCAAAGTTTTTAATAATTTTTTCATATGAATAAAATTGATATATCTTAACATCCGTACAGTAGGATCGTCGAAAAAATTATTTTAAAAATAATCTTATAAATCGGGAACGAGTTTCGTTGTTGGGAGGGGTAATTTTATAGGATTTTTCTAATCTTGACATGCAAGATGAATTTCAAATTTTTCATAATTTTGTCTTATGACTAAAATTGATATATCTTAACATCTGTATGGTTGGATCGTCTAAAAAATCATTTAAAAAATTAATTTTGTAAATCGGGAACGAGTCTCGTTGTTAGGAGGGGTAATTTTATAGGATTATTTTTAATCCTAACATGCAAGATGAATTTCAAATTTTTTAATAATTTTTTTATGACTAAAATTGATATATCTTAACATTCGTACGGTTGGATCGTCGAAAAAATTATTTTAAAAATTAATCTTGTAAATTGGGAACGAGTCTCGTTGTCGGGAGAGGTACTCTTTCCAGATATTTCTAATCCTGACATGCAAGATGAATTTCAAAGTTTTTAATAATTTTTTCATATAACTAAAATTGATATATCTTAACATCCGTACGGTAGGATCGTCGAAAAACTTATTTTAAAAATTAATCTTGTAAATCGGGAACGAGTCTCGTTGTTGGGAGGGGTAATTTTATAGGATTTTTATAATCCTGACATGCAAGATGTATTTCAAATTTTTTAATAATTTTTTCTTATCAATAAAATTAATATATCTTAACATCCGTATGGTTGGATCGTCGAAAAAATCATTTTAAAAATTAATCTTGTAAATCGGGAACGAGTCTCGTTGTCGGGAACAGTAATTTTACAGCATTTTTCTAATCCTGACATGCAAGATGGATTTCAAATTTTTTAATAATTTTTTCGTATGACTAAAATTTATATATCTTAACATCCGTATGGTCGGATGGTCGAAAAAATCATTTTAAAAATTAATCTTGTAAATCGGGAACGAGTCTGGTTGTCGGGAGGGGTAATTTTACAGGATTTTTCTAGTCCTAACATGCAAGATGGATTTCAAATTTTTTAATAATTTTTTATGACTAAAATTGATATATCTTAACATCCGTACGGTTGGATCATCGAAAAAATTATTTTAAAAATTAATCTTGTAAACTGGGAACGAGTCTCGTTGTCGGGAGAGGTACTTTTACCGGATATTTCTAATCCTGACATGCAAGATGAATTTCAAAGTTTTTAATAATTCTTTCATATGACTAAAATTGATATATCTTAACATCCGTACGGTAGGATCGTTGAAAAAATTATATTAAAAATTAATCTTGTAAATCGGAAACGAGTCTGGTTGTCGGGAGGGGTAATTTTATAGGATTTTTCTAATCCTGACATGCAAGATGGATTTCAAATTTTTTAATAATTTTTTCTTATGACTAAAATTGATATATCTTAACATCCGTATGGTTAGATCATCAAAAAAATCATTTTAAAAATTAATCTTGTAAATCGGGAACGAGTCTCGTTGTCGGGAACAGAAATTTTATAGCATTTTTCTAATCCTGACATGCAAGATGGATTTAAAATTTTTTAATAATTTTTTCGTATGACAAATTTATAAATCTTAACATCCGTACGGTCGGATGGTCGAAAAAATCATTTTAAAAATTAATCTTGTAAATCGGGAACAAGTCTGGTTGTCGGGAGGGGTAATTTTACAGGATTTTTCTAATCCTAACATGCAAGATGGATTTCAAATTTTTTAATAATTTTTTTATAACTAAAATTGATATATCTTAACATCCGTAAGGTTGGATCGTCGAAAAAATTATTTTAAAAAGTAATCTTGTAAATTGGGAACGAGTCTCGTTGTCGGGAGAGGTACTTTTACCGGATATTTCTAATCCTGACATGCAAGATGAATTTCAAAGTTTTTAATAATTTTTTCATATGACTAAAATTGATATATCTTAACCTCCGTACGGTAGGATCGTCGAAAAACTTATTTTAAAAATTAATATTGTAAATCGGGAACGAGTTTCGTTGTTGGGAGGGGTAATTTTATAGGATTTTTCTAATCCTGACATGCAAGATGTATTTCAAATTTTTTAATAATTTTTTCTTATCACTAAAATTGATATATCTTAACATCCGTATGGTTGGATCGTCGAAAAAATCATTTTAAAAATTAATCTTGTAAATCGGGAACGAGTCTCGTTGTCGGGAACGGTAATTTTACAGCATTTTTCTAATCCTGACATGCAAGATGGATTTCAAATTTTTTAATAATTTTTTCGAATGACTAAAATTTATATATCTTAACATCCGTACGGTCGGATAGTCGAGTAAATCATTTTAAAAATTAATTTTGTAAATCGGGAACGAGTCTGGTTGTCGGGAGGGGTAATTTTACAGGATTTTTCTAATCCTCACATGCAAGATGGATTTCAAATTTTTTAATAATTTTTTTATGACTGAAATTGATATATCTTAACATCCGTACGGTTGGATCGTCGAATTTTTTTTTAAAAAAATTAATCTTGTAAATTGGGAACGAGTCTCGTTGTTGGGAGGGTTAATTTTACAGGATTTTTTTTAATCCTGAGATGCAAGATGAATTTCAAATTTTATGACTAAAATTGATATATCTTAACATCCGTACGATTGGATCGTCGAAAAAATTATTTTAAAAATTAATCTTGTAAATTGGGAACGAGTCTCGTTGTCGGGAGAGGTACTTTTACTGGATATTTCTAATCCTGACATGCAAGATGAATTTCAAAGTTTTTAATTATTCTTTCATTTGACTAAAATTGATATATCTTAACATCCGTACGGTAGGATCGTCAAAAAAATTATTTTAAAAATTAATCTTGTAAATCGGGAACGAGTCTGGTTGTCGGGAGGGGTAATTTTACAAGATTTTTGTAATCCTGACATGCAAGATGGATTTCAAATTTTTTAATAATTTTTCCTTATGACTAAAATTGATATATCTTAACATCCGTACGGTTAGATCGTCAAAAAAATCATTTTAAAAATTAATCTTGTAAATCGGGAACGAGTCTCATTGTCGGGAACGGTAATTTTACAGCATTTTTCTAATCCTAACCTGCAAGATGGATTTCAAATTTTTTAATAATTTTTTCGTATGACTAAAATTTATATATCTTAACATCCGTACGGTCGGATGGTCGAAAAAATCATTTTAAAAATTAATCTTGTAAATCGGGAACGAGTCTGGTTGTCGGGAGGGGTAATTTTACAGGATTTTTCTAATCCTAACATGCAAGATGGATTTCAAATTTTTTACTAATTTTTTCATATGACTAAAATTGATATATCTTAACATCCGTACGGTTGGATCGTAGAAAAAATTATTTTAAAAATTAATATTGTAAATCGGGAACCAGTCTCGTTGTTGGGAGGGGTAATGTTATAGGATTTTTCTAATCCTGACATGCAAGATGTATTTCAAATTTTTTAATAATTTTTTATTATGACTAAAATTGATATATCTTAACATCCGTATGGTTGGATCTTCGAAAAAATCATTTTAAAAATTAATCTTGTAAATCGGGAATGAGTCTGGTTGTCGGGAGGGGTAATTTTACAGGATTTTTCTAATCCTGACATGCAAAATGGATTTCAAATTTTTTAATAATTTTTTATTATGACTAAAATTGATATATCTTAAGATCCGTACAGTTGGATCATCAAAAAAATCATTTTAAAAATTAATCTTCTAAATCGGGAACGAGTCTCGTTGTTGGGAGGGGTAATTTTACAGGATTTTTCTAATCCTGACATGCAAGATTTATTTCAAATTTTTTAATAATTTTTTCTTATGACTAAAATTGATATATCTTAACATCTGTATGATTGGATCATCAAAAAAATCATTTTAAAAATTTATCTTGTAAATTGGGAACGAGTCTCGTTGTTGGGAGGGATAATTTTACAGGATTTTTGTAATCCTAATATGCAAGATGAATTTCAAATTTTTCATAATTTTTTCCTATGACTAAAATTGATATATCTTAACACCCGTATGGTTGGATCGTCTAAAAAATCATTTTAAAAATTAATCTTGTAAATCGGGAACGAGTCTGGTTGTCGGGAGTGGTAATTTTACAGGATTTTTCTAATCCTCACATGCAAGATGGATTTCAAATTTTTTAATAATTTTTTCTTATGACTAAAATTGATATATCTTAACATCCGTATGGTTGGATCGTCGAAAAAATCATTTTAAAAATTAATCTTGTAAATCGGGAACGAGTCTCGTTGTTGGGAACGGTAATTTTACAGCATTTTTCTAATCCTGACATGCAAGATGGATTTTAAATTTTTTAATAATTTTTTCGAATGACTAAAATTTATATATCTTAACATCCGTACGGTTGGATGGTTGAGT
The DNA here is from genome assembly GCF_009905375.1 of Apium graveolens. Lineage (NCBI taxonomy): Eukaryota > Viridiplantae > Streptophyta > Magnoliopsida > Apiales > Apiaceae > Apium > Apium graveolens. Next base: position 24,934 of record NW_027418813.1, on the reverse strand, counting down.
AAATCATTTTAAAAATTAATCTTGTAAATCGGGAACGAGTCTGGTTGTCGGGAGGGGTAATTTTACAGGATTTTTCTAATCCTCACATCCAAGATGGATTTCAAATTTTTTAATAATTTTTTTATGACTGAAATTGATATATATTAACATCCGTATGGTTGGATCGTCGAATTTGTTTTTAAAAAAATTAATCTTGTAAATTGGGAACGAGTCTCGTTGTTGGGAGGGTTAATTTTACAAGATTTTTTTTAATCCTGAGATGCAAGATGAATTTCAAATTTTATGACTAAAATTGATATATCTTAACATCCGTATGGTTGGATCGTCGAAAAAAATATTTTAAAAATTAATCTTGTAAATTGGGAACGAGTCTCGTTGTCGGGAGAGGTACTTTTACCGGATATTTCTAATCCTGACATGCAAGATGAATTTCAAAGTTTTTAATTATTCTTTCATATGACTAAAATTGATATATCTTAACATCCGTACGGTAGGATCGTCAAAAAAATTATTTTAAAAATTAATCTTGTAAATCGGGAACGAGTCTGGTTGTCGGGAGGGGTAATTTTACAGGATTTTTCTAATCCTGACATGCAAGATGGATTTCAAATTTTTTAATAATTTTTTCTTATGACTAAAATTGATATATCTTAACATCCGTACGGTTAGATCGTCAAAAAATCATTTTAAAAATTAATCTTGTAAATCGGGAACGAGTCTCATTGTCGGGAACGTTAATTTTACAGCATTTTTCTAATCCCAACATGCAAGATGGATTTCAAATTTTTTAATAATTTTTTCGTATGACTAAAATTTATATATCTTAACATCCGTACGGTCGGATGGTCGAAAAAATCATTTTAAAAATTAATCTTGTAAATCGGGAACGAGTCTGGTTGTCGGGAGGGGTAATTTTACAGGATTTTTCTAATCCTAACATGCAAGATGGATTTCAAATTTTTTAATAATTTTTTCATCTGACTAAAATTGATATATATTAACATCCGTACGGTTGGATCGTAGAAAAAATTATTTTAAAAATTAATATTGTAAATCGGAACCAGCCTCGTTGTTGGGAGGGGTAATGTTATAGGATTTTTCTAATCCTGACATGCAAGATGTATTTCAAATTTTTTAATATTTTTTTATTATGACTAAAATTGATATATCCTAACATCCGTATGGTTGGATCTTCGAAAAAATCATTTTAAAAATTAATCTTGTAAATCGGGAACGAGTCTGGTTGTAGGGAGGGGTAATTTTACAGGATTTTTCTAATCCTGACATGCAAAATGGATTTCAAATTTTTTAATAATTTTTTATTATGACTAAAATTGATATATCTTAACATCCGTACAGTTGGATCATCAAAAAAATCATTTTAAAAATTAATCTTCTAAATCGGGAACGAGTCTCGTTGTTGGGAGGGGTAATTTTACAGGATTTTTCTAATCCTGACATGCAAGATGTATTTCAAATTTTTTAATAATTTTTTCTTATGACTAAAATTGATATATCTTAACATCCGTATGATTGGATCGTCGAAAAAATCATTTTAAAAATTTATCTTGTAAATCAGGAACGAGTCTCGTTGTTGGGAGGGGTAATTTTACAGGATTTTTCTAATCCTAATATGCAAGATGAATTTCAAATTTTTCATAATTTTTCCCTATGACTAAAATTGATATATCTTAACATCCGTATGGTTGGATCGTCTAAAAAATCATTTTAAAAATTAATCTTGTAAATCGGGAACGAGTCTGGTTGTCGGGAGTGGTAATTTTACAGGATTTTTCTAATCCTCACATGCAAGATGGATTTCAAATTTTTTAATAATTTTTTTATGACTGAAATTGATATATCATAACATTCGTACGGTTGGATCGTCGAATTTTTTTTTAAAAATTAATCTTGTAAATTGGGAACGAGTCTCGTTGTTGGGAGGGTTAATTTTACAGGATTTTTTTTAATCCTGAGATGCAAGATTAATTTCAAATTTTATGACTAAAATTGATATATCTTAACATCCGTATGGTTGGATCGTCGAAAAAATTATTTTAAAAATTAATCTTGTAAATTGGGAACGAGTCTCGTTGTCGGGAGAGGTACTTTTACCGGATATTTCTAATCCCGACATGCAAGATGAATTTCAAAGTTTTTAATTATTCTTTCATATGACTAAAATTGATATATCTTAACATCCGTACGGTAGGATCGTCAAAAAAATTATTTTAAAAATTAATCTTGTAAATCGAGAACGAGTCTGGTTGTCGGGAGGGGAAATTTTACAGGATTTTTCTAATTCTGACATGCAAGATGGATTTCAAATTTTTTAATAATTTTTTCTTATGACTAAAATTGATATATCTTAACATCCGTACGGTTAGATCGTCAAAAAAATCATTTTAAAAATTAATCTTGTAAATCGGGAACGAGTCTCGTTGTTGGGAACGGTAATTTTACAGCATTTTTCTAATCCTGACATGCAAGATGGATTTTAAATTTTTTAATAATTTTTTCGAATGACTAAAATTTATATATCTTAACATCCGTACGGTTGGATGGTTGAGTAAATCATTTTAAAAATTAATCTTGTAAATCGGGAAGGAGTCTGGTTGTCGGGAGGGGTAATTTTACAGGATTTTTCTAATCCTCACATCCAAGATGGATTTCAAATTTTTTAATAATTTTTTTATGACTGAAATTGATATATCTTAACATCCGTATGGTTGGATCGTCGAATTTGTTTTTAAAAAAATTAATCTTGTAAATTGGGAACGAGTCTCGTTGTTGGGAGGGTTAATTTTACAAGATTTTTTTTAATCCTGAGATGCAAGATGAATTTCAAATTTTATGACTAAAATTGATATATCTTAACATCCGTATGGTTGGATCGTCGAAAAAAATATTTTAAAAATTAATCTTGTAAATTGGGAACGAGTCTCGTTGTCGGGAGAGGTACTTTTACCGGATATTTCTAATCCTGACATGCAAGATGAATTTCAAAGTTTTTAATTATTCTTTCATATGACTAAAATTGATATATCTTAACATCCGTACGGTAGGATCGTCAAAAAAATTATTTTAAAAATTAATCTTGTAAATCGGGAACGAGTCTGGTTGTCGGGAGGGGTAATTTTACAGGATTTTTCTAATCCTGACATGCAAGATGGATTTCAAATTTTTTAATAATTTTTTCTTATGACTAAAATTGATATATCTTAACATCCGTACGGTTAGATCGTCAAAAAATCATTTTAAAAATTAATCTTGTAAATCGGGAACGAGTCTCATTGTCGGGAACGTTAATTTTACAGCATTTTTCTAATCCCAACATGCAAGATGGATTTCAAATTTTTTAATAATTTTTTCGTATGACTAAAATTTATATATCTTAACATCCGTACGGTCGGATGGTCGAAAAAATCATTTTAAAAATTAATCTTGTAAATCGGGAACGAGTCTGGTTGTCGGGAGGGGTAATTTTACAGGATTTTTCTAATCCTAACATGCAAGATGGATTTCAAATTTTTTAATAATTTTTTCATCTGACTAAAATTGATATATATTAACATCCGTACGGTTGGATCGTAGAAAAAATTATTTTAAAAATTAATATTGTAAATCGGAACCAGTCTCGTTGTTGGGAGGGGTAATGTTATAGGATTTTTCTAATCCTGACATGCAAGATGTATTTCAAATTTTTTAATATTTTTTTATTATGACTAAAATTGATATATCCTAACATCCGTATGGTTGGATCTTCGAAAAAATCATTTTAAAAATTAATCTTGTAAATCGGGAACGAGTCTGGTTGTCGGGAGGGGTAATTTTACAGGATTTTTCTAATCCTGACATGCAAAATGGATTTCAAATTTTTTAATAATTTTTTATTATGACTAAAATTGATATATCTTAACATCCGTACAGTTGGATCATCAAAAAAATCATTTTAAAAATTAATCTTCTAAATCGGGAACGAGTCTCGTTGTTGGGAGGGGTAATTTTACAGGATTTTTCTAATCCTGACATGCAAGATGTATTTCAAATTTTTTAATAATTTTTTCTTATGACTAAAATTGATATATCTTAACATCCGTATGATTGGATCGTCGAAAAAATCATTTTAAAAATTTATCTTGTAAATCAGGAACGAGTCTCGTTGTTGGGAGGGGTAATTTTACAGGATTTTTCTAATCCTAATATGCAAGATGAATTTCAAATTTTTCATAATTTTTCCCTATGACTAAAATTGATATATCTTAACATCCGTATGGTTGGATCGTCTAAAAAATCATTTTAAAAATTAATCTTGTAAATCGGGAACGAGTCTGGTTGTCGGGAGTGGTAATTTTACAGGATTTTTCTAATCCTCACATGCAAGATGGATTTCAAATTTTTTAATAATTTTTTTATGACTGAAATTGATATATCTTAACATTCGTACGGTTGGATCGTCGAATTTTTTTTTAAAAATTAATCTTGTAAATTGGGAACGAGTCTCGTTGTTGGGAGGGTTAATTTTACAGGATTTTTTTTAATCCTGAGATGCAAGATTAATTTCAAATTTTATGACTAAAATTGATATATCTTAACATCCGTATGGTTGGATCGTCGAAAAAATTATTTTAAAAATTAATCTTGTAAATTGGGAACGAGTCTCGTTGTCGGGAGAGGTACTTTTACCGGATATTTCTAATCCCGACATGCAAGATGAATTTCAAAGTTTTTAATTATTCTTTCATATGACTAAAATTGATATATCTTAACATCCGTACGGTAGGATCGTCAAAAAAATTATTTTAAAAATTAATCTTGTAAATCGAGAACGAGTCTGGTTGTCGGGAGGGGAAATTTTACAGGATTTTTCTAATTCTGACATGCAAAATGGATTTCAAATTTTTTAATAATTTTTTCTTATGACTAAAATTGATATATCTTAACATCCGTACGGTTAGATCGTCAAAAAAATCATTTTAAAAATTAATCTTGTAAATCGGGAACGAGTCTCATTGTCGGGAACGGTAATTTTACAGCATTTTTCTAATCCTAACATGCAAGATGGATTTCAAATTTTTTAATAATTTTTTCGTATGACTAAAATTTATATATCTTAACATCCGTACGGTCGGATGGTCGAAAAAATCATTTTAAAAATTAATCTTGTAAATCGGGAACGAGTCTGGTTGTCGGGAGGTGTAATTTTACAGGATTTTTCTAATCCTAACATGCAAGATGGATTTCAAATTTTTTAATAATTTTTTCATCTGACTAAAATTGATATATCTTAACATCTGTACGGTTGGATCGTAGAAAAAATTATTTTAAAAATTAATATTTAAAATCGGGAACCAGTCTCGTTGTTGGGAGGGGTAATGTTATAGGATTGTTCTAATCCTGACATGCAAGATGTATTTCAAATTTTTTAATAATTTTTTATTATGACTAAAATTGATATATCCTAACATCCGTATGGTTGGATCTTCGAAAAAATCATTTTAAAAATTAATCTTGTAAATCGGGAACGAGTCTGGTTGTCGAGAGGGGTAATTTTACAGGATTTTTCTAATCCTGACATGCAAAATGGATTTCAAATTTTTTAATAATTTTTTATTATGACTAAAATTGATATATCTTAACATCCGTACAGTTGGATCATCGAAAAAATTATTTTAAAAATTAATCTTCTAAATCGGGAACGAGTCTCGTTGTTGGGAGGGGTAATTTTACAGGATTTTTCTAATCCTGACATGCAAGATGTATTTCAAATTTTTTAATAATTTTTTCTTATGACTAAAATTGATATATCTTAACATCCGTATGATTGGATCGTCGAAAAAATTATTTTAAAAATTTATCTTGTAAATCGGGAACGAGTCTCGTTGTTGGGAGGGGTAATTTTACAGGATTTTTCTAATCCTAATATGCAAGATGAATTTCAAATTTTTCATAATTTTTTCCTATGACTAAAATTGATATATCTTAACATCCGTATGGTTGGATCGTCTAAAAAATCATTTTAAAAATTAATCTTGTAAATCGGGAACGAGTCTCGTTGTCGGGAGTGGTAATTTTACAGGATTTTTCTAATCCTCACATGCAAGATGGATTTCAAATTTTTTAATAATTTTTTTATGACTGAAATTGATATATCTTAACATTCGTACGGTTGGATCGTCGAATTTTTTTTTTAAAAATTAATCTTGTAAATTGGGAACGAGTCTCGTTGTTGGGAGGGTTAATTTTACAGGATTTTTTTTAATCCTGAGATGCAAGATTAATTTCAAATTTTATGACTAAAATTGATATATCTTAACATCCGTACGGTTGGATCGTCGAAAAAATTATTTTAAAAATTAATCTTGTAAATTGGGAACGAGTCTCGTTGTCGGGAGAGGTACTTTTACCGGATATTTCTAATCCTGACATGCAAGATGAATTTCAAAGTTTTTAATTATTCTTTCATATGACTAAAATTGATATATCTTAACATCCGTACGGTAGGATCTTCAAAAAAATTATTTTAAAAATTAATCTTGTAAATCGGGAACGAGTCTGGTTGTCGGGAGGGGAAATTTTACAGGATTTTTCTAATCCTGACATGCAAGATGGATTTCAAATTTTTTAATAATTTTTTCTTATGACTAAAATTGATATATCTTAACATCCGTATGGTTAGATCGTCAAAAAAATCATTTTAAAAATTAATCTTGTAAATCGGGAACGAGTCTCATTGTCGGGAACGGTAATTTTACAGCATTTTTCTAATCCTAACATGCAAGATGGATTTCAAATTTTTTAATAATTTTTTCGTATGACTAAAATTTATATATCTTAACATCCGTACGGTCGGATGGTCGAAAAAATCATTTTAAAAATTAATCTTGTAAATCGGGAACGAGTCTGGTTGTCGGGAGGTGTAATTTTACAGGATTTTTCTAATCCTAACATGCAAGATGGATTTCAAATTTTTTAATAATTTTTTCATCTGACTAAAATTGATATATCTTAACATCTGTACGGTTGGATCGTAGAAAAAATTATTTTAAAAATTAATATTTAAAATCGGGAACCAGTCTCGTTGTTGGGAGGGGTAATGTTATAGGATTGTTCTAATCCTGACATGCAAGATGTATTTCAAATTTTTTAATAATTTTTTATTATGACTAAAATTGATATATCCTAACATCCGTATGGTTGGATCTTCGAAAAAATCATTTTAAAAATTAATCTTGTAAATCGGGAACGAGTCTGGTTGTCGAGAGGGGTAATTTTACAGGATTTTTCTAATCCTGACATGCAAAATGGATTTCAAATTTTTTAATAATTTTTTATTATGACTAAAATTGATATATCTTAACATCCGTACAGTTGGATCATCGAAAAAATTATTTTAAAAATTAATCTTCTAAATCGGGAACGAGTCTCGTTGTTGGGAGGGGTAATTTTACAGGATTTTTCTAATCCTGACATGCAAGATGTATTTCAAATTTTTTAATAATTTTTTCTTATGACTAAAATTGATATATCTTAACATCCGTATGATTGGATCGTCGAAAAAATTATTTTAAAAATTTATCTTGTAAATCGGGAACGAGTCTCGTTGTTGGGAGGGGTAATTTTACAGGATTTTTCTAATCCTAATATGCAAGATGAATTTCAAATTTTTCATAATTTTTTCCTATGACTAAAATTGATATATCTTAACATCCGTATGGTTGGATCGTCTAAAAAATCATTTTAAAAATTAATCTTGTAAATCGGGAACGAGTCTCGTTGTCGGGAGTGGTAATTTTACAGGATTTTTCTAATCCTCACATGCAAGATGGATTTCAAATTTTTTAATAATTTTTTTATGACTGAAATTGATATATCTTAACATTCGTACGGTTGGATCGTCGAATTTTTTTTTTAAAAATTAATCTTGTAAATTGGGAACGAGTCTCGTTGTTGGGAGGGTTAATTTTACAGGATTTTTTTTAATCCTGAGATGCAAGATTAATTTCAAATTTTATGACTAAAATTGATATATCTTAACATCCGTACGGTTGGATCGTCGAAAAAATTATTTTAAAAATTAATCTTGTAAATTGGGAACGAGTCTCGTTGTCGGGAGAGGTACTTTTACCGGATATTTCTAATCCTGACATGCAAGATGAATTTCAAAGTTTTTAATTATTCTTTCATATGACTAAAATTGATATATCTTAACATCCGTACGGTAGGATCTTCAAAAAAATTATTTTAAAAATTAATCTTGTAAATCGGGAACGAGTCTGGTTGTCGGGAGGGGAAATTTTACAGGATTTTTCTAATCCTGACATGCAAGATGGATTTCAAATTTTTTAATAATTTTTTCTTATGACTAAAATTGATATATCTTAACATCCGTATGGTTAGATCGTCAAAAAAATCATTTTAAAAATTAATCTTGTAAATCGGGAACGAGTCTCATTGTCGGGAACGGTAATTTTACAGCATTTTTCTAATCCTAACATGCAAGATGGATTTCAAATTTTTTAATAATTTTTTCGTATGACTAAAATTTATATATCTTAACATCCGTACGGTCGGATGGTCGAAAAAATCATTTTAAAAATTAATCTTGTAAATCGGGAACGAGTCTGGTTGTTGGGAGGTGTAATTTTACAGGATTTTTCTAATCCTAACATGCAAGATGGATTTCAAATTTTTTAATAATTTTTTCATCTGACTAAAATTGATATATCTTAACATCTGTACGGTTGGATCGTAGAAAAAATTATTTTAAAAATTAATATTTAAAATCGGGAACCAATCTCGTTGTTGGGAGGGGTAATGTTATAGGTTTTTTCTAATCCTGACATGCAAGATGTATTTCAAATTTTTTAATAATTTTTTATTATGACTAAAATTGATATATCCTAACATCCGTATGGTTGGATCTTCGAAAAAATTATTTTAAAAATTAATCTTGTAAATCGGGAACGAGTCTGGTTGTCGAGAGGGGTAATTTTACAGGATTTTTCTAATCCTGACATGCAAAATGGATTTCAAATTTTTTAATAATTTTTTATTATGACTAAAATTGATATATCTTAACATCCGTACAGTTGGATCATCGAAAAAATTATTTTAAAAATTAATCTTCTAAATCGGGAACGAGTCTCGTTGTTGGGAGGGGTAATTTTACAGGATTTTTCTAATCCTGACATGCAAGATGTATTTCAAATTTTTTAATAATTTTTTCTTATGACTAAAATTGATATATCTTAACATCCGTATGATTGGATCGTCGAAAAAATCATTTTAAAAATTTATCTTGTAAATCGGGAACGAGTCTCGTTGTTGGGAGGGGTAATTTTACAGGATTTTTCTAATCCTAATATGCAAGATGAATTTCAAATTTTTCATAATTTTTTCCTATGACTAAAATTGATATATCTTAACATCCGTATGGTTGGATCGTCTAAAAAATCATTTTAAAAATTAATCTTGTAAATCGGGAACGAGTCTGGTTATCGGGAGTGGTAATTTTACAGGATTTTTCTAATCCTCACATGCAAGATGGATTTCAAATTTTTTAATAATTTTTTTATGACTGAAATTGATATATCTTAACATTCGTACGGTTGGATCGTCGAATTTTTTTTAAAAAAATTAATCTTGTAAATTGGGAACGAGTCTCGTTGTTGGGAGGGTTAATTTTACAGGATTTTTTTTAATCCTGAGATGCAAGATTAATTTCAAATTTTATGACTAAAATTGATATATCTTAACATCCGTACGGTTGGATCGTCGAAAAAATTATTTTAAAAATTAATCTTGTAAATTGGGAACGAGTCTCGTTGTCGGGAGAGGTACTTTTACCGGATATTTCTAATCCTGACATGCAAGATGAATTTCAAAGTTTTTAATTATTCTTTCATATGACTAAAATTGATATATCTTAACATCCGTACGGTAGGATCGTCAAAAAAATTATTTTAAAAATTAATCTTGTAAATCGGGAACGAGTCTGGTTGTCGGGAGGGGAAATTTTACAGGATTTTTCTAATCCTGACATGCAAGATGGATTTCAAATTTTTTAATAATTTTTTCTTATGACTAAAATTGATATATCTTAACATCCGTACGGTTAGATCGTCAAAAAAAATCATTTTAAAAATTAATCTTGTAAATCGGGAACGAGTCTCATTGTCGGGAACGGTAATTTTACAGCATTTTTCTAATCCTAACATGCAAGATGGATTTCAAATTTTTTAATAATTTTTTCTTATGACTAAAATTGATATATCTTAACATCCGTACGGTTAGATCGTCAAAAAAATCATTTTAAAAATTAATCTTGTAAATCGGGAACGAGTCTCATTGTCGGGAACGGTAATTTTACAGCATTTTTCTAATCCTAACATGCAAGATGGATTTCAAATTTTTTAATAATTTTTTCGTATGACTAAAATTTATATATCTTAACATCCGTACGGTCGGATGGTCGAAAAAATCATTTTAAAAATTAATCTTGTAAATCGGGAACGAGTCTGGTTGTCGGGAGGTGTAATTTTACAGGATTTTTCTAATCCTAACATGCAAGATGGATTTCAAATTTTTTAATAATTTTTTCATCTGACTAAAATTGATATATCTTAACATCTGTACGGTTGGATCGTAGAAAAAATTATTTTAAAAATTAATATTTAAAATCGGGAACCAGTCTCGTTGTTGGGAGGGGTAATGTTATAGGTTTTTTCTAATCCTGACATGCAAGATGTATTTCAAATTTTTTAATAATTTTTTATTATGACTAAAATTGATATATCCTAACATCCGTATGGTTGGATCTTCGAAAAAATCATTTTAAAAATTAATCTTGTAAATCGGGAACGAGTCTGGTTGTCGAGAGGGGTAATTTTACAGGATTTTTCTAATCCTGACATGCAAAATGGATTTCAAATTTTTTAATAATTTTTTATTATGACTAAAATTGATATATCTTAACATCCGTACAGTTGGATCATCGAAAAAATTATTTTAAAAATTAATCTTCTAAATCGGGAACGAGTCTCGTTGTTGGGAGGGGTAATTTTACAGGATTTTTCTAATCCTGACATGCAAGATGTATTTCAAATTTTTTAATAATTTTTTCTTATGACTAAAATTGATATATCTTAACATCCGTATGATTGGATCGTCGAAAAAATCATTTTAAAAATTTATCTTGTAAATCGGGAACGAGTCTCGTTGTTGGGAGGGGTAATTTTACAGGATTTTTCTAATCCTAATATGCAAGATGAATTTCAAATTTTTCATAATTTTTTCCTATGACTAAAATTGATATATCTTAACATCCGTATGGTTGGATCGTCTAAAAAATCATTTTAAAAATTAATCTTGTAAATCGGGAACGAGTCTGGTTGTCGGGAGTGGTAATTTTACAGGATTTTTCTAATCCTCACATGCAAGATGGATTTCAAATTTTTTAATAATTTTTTTATGACTGAAATTGATATATCTTAACATTCGTACGGTTGGATCGTCGAATTTTTTTTAAAAAAATTAATCTTGTAAATTGGGAACGAGTCTCGTTGTTGGGAGGGTTAATTTTACAGGATTTTTTTTAATCCTGAGATGCAAGATTAATTTCAAATTTTATGACTAAAATTGATATATCTTAACATCCGTACGGTTGGATCGTCGAAAAAATTATTTTAAAAATTAATCTTGTAAATTGGGAACGAGTCTCGTTGTCGGGAGAGGTACTTTTACCGGATATTTCTAATCCTGACATGCAAGATGAATTTCAAAGTTTTTAATTATTCTTTCATATGACTAAAATTGATATATCTTAACATCCGTACGGTAGGATCGTCAAAAAAATTATTTTAAAAATTAATCTTGTAAATCGGGAACGAGTCTGGTTGTCGGGAGGGGAAATTTTACAGGATTTTTCTAATCCTGACATGCAAGATGGATTTCAAATTTTTTAATAATTTTTTCTTATGACTAAAATTGATATATCTTAACATCCGTACGGTTAGATCGTCAAAAAAAATCATTTTAAAAATTAATCTTGTAAATCGGGAACGAGTCTCATTGTCGGGAACGGTAATTTTACAGCATTTTTCTAATCCTAACATGCAAGATGGATTTCAAATTTTTTAATAATTTTTTCTTATGACTAAAATTGATATATCTTAACATCCGTACGGTTAGATCGTCAAAAAAATCATTTTAAAAATTAATCTTGTAAATCGGGAACGAGTCTCATTGTCGGGAACGGTAATTTTACAGCATTTTTCTAATCCTAACATGCAAGATGGATTTCAAATTTTTTAATAATTTTTTCGTATGACTAAAATTTATATATCTTAACATCCGTACGGTCGGATGGTCGAAAAAATCATTTTAAAAATTAATCTTGTAAATCGGGAACGAGTCTGGTTGTCGGGAGGTGTAATTTTACAGGATTTTTCTAATCCTAACATGCAAGATGGATTTCAAATTTTTTAATAATTTTTTCATCTGACTAAAATTGATATATCTTAACATCTGTACGGTTGGATCGTAGAAAAAATTATTTTAAAAATTAATATTTAAAATCGGGAACCAGTCTCGTTGTTGGGAGGGGTAATGTTATAGGTTTTTTCTAATCCTGACATGCAAGATGTATTTCAAATTTTTTAATAATTTTTTATTATGACTAAAATTGATATATCCTAACATCCGTATGGTTGGATCTTCGAAAAAATCATTTTAAAAATTAATCTTGTAAATCGGGAACGAGTCTGGTTGTCGAGAGGGGTAATTTTACAGGATTTTTCTAATCCTGACATGCAAAATGGATTTCAAATTTTTTAATAATTTTTTATTATGACTAAAATTGATATATCTTAACATCCGTACAGTTGGATCATCGAAAAAATTATTTTAAAAATTAATCTTCTAAATCGGGAACGAGTCTCGTTGTTGGGAGGGGTAATTTTACAGGATTTTTCTAATCCTGACATGCAAGATGTATTTCAAATTTTTTAATAATTTTTTCTTATGACTAAAATTGATATATCTTAACATCCGTATGATTGGATCGTCGAAAAAATCATTTTAAAAATTTATCTTGTAAATCGGGAACGAGTCTCGTTGTTGGGAGGGGTAATTTTACAGGATTTTTCTAATCCTAATATGCAAGATGAATTTCAAATTTTTCATAATTTTTTCCTATGACTAAAATTGATATATCTTAACATCCGTATGGTTGGATCGTCTAAAAAATCATTTTAAAAATTAATCTTGTAAATCGGGAACGAGTCTGGTTGTCGGGAGTGGTAATTTTACAGGATTTTTCTAATCCTCACATGCAAGATGGATTTCAAATTTTTTAATAATTTTTTTATGACTGAAATTGATATATCTTAACATTCGTACGGTTGGATCGTCGAATTTTTTTTAAAAAAATTAATCTTGTAAATTGGGAACGAGTCTCGTTGTTGGGAGGGTTAATTTTACAGGATTTTTTTTAATCCTGAGATGCAAGATTAATTTCAAATTTTATGACTAAAATTGATATATCTTAACATCCGTACGGTTGGATCGTCGAAAAAATTATTTTAAAAATTAATCTTGTAAATTGGGAACGAGTCTCGTTGTCGGGAGAGGTACTTTTACCGGATATTTCTAATCCTGACATGCAAGATGAATTTCAAAGTTTTTAATTATTCTTTCATATGACTAAAATTGATATATCTTAACATCCGTACGGTAGGATCGTCAAAAAAATTATTTTAAAAATTAATCTTGTAAATCGGGAACGAGTCTGGTTGTCGGGAGGGGAAATTTTACAGGATTTTTCTAATCCTGACATGCAAGATGGATTTCAAATTTTTTAATAATTTTTTCTTATGACTAAAATTGATATATCTTAACATCCGTACGGTTAGATCGTCAAAAAAAATCATTTTAAAAATTAATCTTGTAAATCGGGAACGAGTCTCATTGTCGGGAACGGTAATTTTACAGCATTTTTCTAATCCTAACATGCAAGATGGATTTCAAATTTTTTAATAATTTTTTCTTATGACTAAAATTGATATATCTTAACATCCGTACGGTTAGATCGTCAAAAAAATCATTTTAAAAATTAATCTTGTAAATCGGGAACGAGTCTCATTGTCGGGAACGGTAATTTTACAGCATTTTTCTAATCCTAACATGCAAGATGGATTTCAAATTTTTTAATAATTTTTTCGTATGACTAAAATTTATATATCTTAACATCCGTACGGTCGGATGGTCGAAAAAATCATTTTAAAAATTAATCTTGTAAATCGGGAACGAGTCTGGTTGTCGGGAGGTGTAATTTTACAGGATTTTTCTAATCCTAACATGCAAGATGGATTTCAAATTTTTTAATAATTTTTTCATCTGACTAAAATTGATATATCTTAACATCTGTACGGTTGGATCGTAGAAAAAATTATTTTAAAAATTAATATTTAAAATCGGGAACCAGTCTCGTTGTTGGGAGGGGTAATGTTATAGGTTTTTTCTAATCCTGACATGCAAGATGTATTTCAAATTTTTTAATAATTTTTTATTATGACTAAAATTGATATATCCTAACATCCGTATGGTTGGATCTTCGAAAAAATCATTTTAAAAATTAATCTTGTAAATCGGGAACGAGTCTGGTTGTCGAGAGGGGTAATTTTACAGGATTTTTCTAATCCTGACATGCAAAATGGATTTCAAATTTTTTAATAATTTTTTATTATGACTAAAATTGATATATCTTAACATCCGTACAGTTGGATCATCGAAAAAATTATTTTAAAAATTAATCTTCTAAATCGGGAACGAGTCTCGTTGTTGGGAGGGGTAATTTTACAGGATTTTTCTAATCCTGACATGCAAGATGTATTTCAAATTTTTTAATAATTTTTTCTTATGACTAAAATTGATATATCTTAACATCCGTATGATTGGATCGTCGAAAAAATCATTTTAAAAATTTATCTTGTAAATCGGGAACGAGTCTCGTTGTTGGGAGGGGTAATTTTACAGGATTTTTCTAATCCTAATATGCAAGATGAATTTCAAATTTTTCATAATTTTTTCCTATGACTAAAATTGATATATCTTAACATCCGTATGGTTGGATCGTCTAAAAAATCATTTTAAAAATTAATCTTGTAAATCGGGAACGAGTCTGGTTGTCGGGAGTGGTAATTTTACAGGATTTTTCTAATCCTCACATGCAAGATGGATTTCAAATTTTTTAATAATTTTTTTATGACTGAAATTGATATATCTTAACATTCGTACGGTTGGATCGTCGAATTTTTTTTAAAAAAATTAATCTTGTAAATTGGGAACGAGTCTCGTTGTTGGGAGGGTTAATTTTACAGGATTTTTTTTAATCCTGAGATGCAAGATTAATTTCAAATTTTATGACTAAAATTGATATATCTTAACATCCGTACGGTTGGATCGTCGAAAAAATTATTTTAAAAATTAATCTTGTAAATTGGGAACGAGTCTCGTTGTCGGGAGAGGTACTTTTACCGGATATTTCTAATCCTGACATGCAAGATGAATTTCAAAGTTTTTAATTATTCTTTCATATGACTAAAATTGATATATCTTAACATCCGTACGGTAGGATCGTCAAAAAAATTATTTTAAAAATTAATCTTGTAAATCGGGAACGAGTCTGGTTGTTGGGAGGGGAAATTTTACAGGATTTTTCTAATCCTGACATGCAAGATGGATTTCAAATTTTTTAATAATTTTTTCTTATGACTAAAATTGATATATCTTAACATCCGTACGGTTAGATCGTCAAAAAAAATCATTTTAAAAATTAATCTTGTAAATCGGGAACGAGTCTCATTGTTGGGAACGGTAATTTTACAGCATTTTTCTAATCCTAACATGCAAGATGGATTTCAAATTTTTTAATAATTTTTTCGTATGACTAAAATTTATATATCTTAATATCCGTACGGTCGGATGGTCGAAAAAATCATTTTAAAAATTAATCTTGTAAATCGGGAACGAGTCTGGTTGTCGGGAGGTGTAATTTTACAGGATTTTTCTAATCCTAACATGCAAGATGGATTTCAAATTTTTTAATAATTTTTTCATATGACTAAAATTGATATATCTTAACATCCGTACGGTTGGATCGTAGAAAAAATTATTTTAAAAATTAATATTGTAAATCGGGAACCAGTCTCGTTGTTGGGAGGGGTAATTTTATAGGATTTTTCTAATCCTAACATGCAAGATGTATTTCAAATTTTTTAATAATTTTTTATTAAGACTAAAATTGATATATCTTAACATCCGTATGGTTGGATCTTCGAAAAAATCATTTTAAAAATTAATCTTGTAAATCGGGAACGAGTCTGGTTGTCAGGAGGGGTAATTTTACAGGATTTTTCTAATCCTGACATGCAAAATGGATTTTAAATTTTTTAATAATTTTTTATTATGACTAAAATTGATATATCTTAACATCCGTACAGTTGGATCATCAAAAAAATTATTTTAAAAATTAATCTTCTAAATCGGGAACGAGTCTCGTTGTTGGGAGGGGTAATTTTACAGGATTTTTCTAATCCTGACATGCAAGATGTATTTCAAATTTTTTAATAATTTTTTCTTATGACTAAAATTGATATATCTTAACATCCGTATGATTGGATCGTCGAAAAAATCATTTTAAAAATTTATCTTGTAAATCGGGAACGAGTCTCGTTGTTGGGAGGGGTAATTTTACAGGATTTTTCTAATCCTAATATGCAAGATGAATTTCAAATTTTTCATAATTTTTTCCTATGACTAAAATTGATATATATTAACATCCGTATGGTTGGATCGTCTAAAAAATC
The DNA here is from genome assembly GCF_009905375.1 of Apium graveolens. Lineage (NCBI taxonomy): Eukaryota > Viridiplantae > Streptophyta > Magnoliopsida > Apiales > Apiaceae > Apium > Apium graveolens. Next base: position 8,066 of record NW_027418813.1, on the reverse strand, counting down.
ATTTTAAAAATTAATCTTGTAAATCGGGAGCGAGTCTCGTTGTTGGGAGGGGTAATTTTACATGATTTTTTTTAATCCTCACATGCAAGATGAATTTCAAATTTTTTAATAATTTTTTTATGACTAAAATTGATATATCTTAACATCCGTATGGTTGGATCATCGAAAAAATTATTTTAAAAATTAATCTTGTAAATTGGGAATGAGTCTCGTTATCGGGAGAGGTACTTTTACCGGATATTTCTAATCCTGACATGCAAGATGGATTTCAAAATTTTTAATAATTTTTTCTGATGACTAAAATTGATATATCTTAACATCCGTACAGTTGGATCGTCGAAAAAATCATTTTAAAAATTAATCTTGTAAATCGGGAACAAGTGTAGTTGTCGGGAACGGTAATTTTACAACATTTTTCTAATCCTGACATGAAAGATGGATTTCAAATTTTTTAATAATTTTTTCGTATGACTAAAATATATATATCTTAACATCCGTACGGTCGGATGGTCAAAAAAATCATTTTAAAAATTAATCTTGTAAATCGGGAACGAGTCTGGTTGTCGGGAGGGGTAATTTTACAGGATTTTTCTAATCCTAACATGCAAGATGGATTTCAAATTTTATAATATTTTTTTCATATGACTAAAATTGATATATCTTAACATCCGTATGGTTGGATCGTAGAAAAAATTATTTTAAAAATTAATCTTGTAAATGGGGAACGAGTCTCGTTATCGGGAGAGGTACTTTTACCGGATATTTCTAATCCTGACATGCAAGATTAATTTCAAAGTTTTTAATAATTTTTTCATATGAATAAAATTGATATATCTTAATATCCGTACGGTAGGATCGTCGAAAAAATTATTTTAAAAATTAATCTTGTAAATCGGGAACGAGTCTTGTTGTTGGGAGGGGTAATTTTATAGGATTTTTCTAATCCTGATATGCAAGATGTATTTCAAATTTTTTAATAATTTTTTCGTATGACTAAAATTGATATATCTTAACATCTGTATGGTTGGATCGTCGAAAAAATCATTTTAAAAATTAATCTTGTAAATCGGGAACGAGTCTGGTTGTCGGGAGGGGTAATTTAAAGGATTTTTCTAATCCTGACATGCAAGATGGATTTCAAATTTTTTAATAATTTTTTCTTATGACTAAAATTGATATATCTTAACATCTGTACGGTTAGATCGTCAAAAAAATCATTTTAAAAATTAATCTTGTAAATCGGGAACGAGTCTCGTTGTTGGGAGGGGTAATTTTACAGGATTTTTCTAATCTTGACATGCAAGATGTATTCCAATTTTTTTATTTATTTTCTCTTATGACTAAAAATTGATATATCTTAACATCCATACGGTTCGATCGTCGAAAAAATCATTTTAAAAATTTATCTTGTAAATCGGGAACGAGTCTGGTTGTCGGTAGGGGTAATTTTACAGTATTTTTCTAATCCTAACATGCAAGATGTATTTCAATTTTTTTAATAATTTTTTCATATGACTAAAATTGATATATCTTAACATCCGTATGGTTGGATCGTAGAAAAAATTATTTTAAAAATTAATCTTGTAAATCGGGAACGAGTCTCGTTGTGGGGAGGGATAATTTTATAGGATTTTTCGAATCCTGACATGCAAGATGTATTTCAAATTTTTTAATAATTTTTTCTTATTACTAAAATTGATATATCTTAACATCCGTATGGTTGGATCATCGAAAAAATCATTTTAAAAATTATTCTTGTAAATCGGGAACGAGTCTGGTTGTCGGGAGGGGTAATTTTCCAGGATTTTTCTAATCCTGACATGCAAGATGAATTTCAAAGTTTTTAATAATTTTTTCATATGACTAAAATTGATATATCTTAACATCCGTACGGCAGGATCGTCGAAAAAATTATTTTAATAATTAATCTTGTAAGTCGGGAACGAGTCTCGTTGTTGGGAGGGGTAATTTTACAGGATTTTTTTTATCCTGACATGCAAGATGAATTTCAAATTTTATAATAATTTTTTCATATGACTAAAATTGATATATCTTAACATCTATATGGTAGTATCGTCAAAAAAACTATTTTAAAAATTAATCTTGTGAATCGGGAACGAGTCTCGTTGGTGGGAGGGGTAACTTTATAGGATTTTTCTAATCCTAACATGCAAGATGTATTTCAAATTTTTTAATAATTTTTTCTTATCTCCAAAATTTATATATCTTAACATCCGTATGGTTGGATCGTTGAAAAAATCATTTTAAAAATTAATCTTGTAAATCGGGAACGAGTCTGGTTGTCGGGAGGGGTAATTTTACAGGATTTTTCTAATCCTGACATGCAAGATGAATTTCAAAGTTTTTAATAATTTTTTCATATGACTAAAATTGATATATCTTAATATCCGTACGGCAGGATCGACGAAAAAATTATTTTAAAAATTAATCTTGTAAATCGGGAATGAGTCTCATTGTTGGGAGGAGTAATTTTACAGGATTTTTATAATCCTGACATGCAAGATGAATTTCAAATTTTTTAATAATTTTTTATGACTAAAATTGATATATCTTAACATCCGTACAGTTGGATCGTCGAAAAAGTTATTTTAAAAATTAATCTTGTAAATAGGGAACGAGTCTCGTTATCGGGAGAGGTACTTTTACCGGATATTTCTAATCCTCACATGCAAGATTAATTTCAAAGTTTTTAATAATTTTTTCATATGAATAAAATTGATATATCTTAATATCCGTACGGTAGGATCGTCGAAAAAATTATTCTAAAAATTAATCTTGTAAATCGGGAACGAGTCTCGTTGTTGGGAGGGGTAATTTTATAGGATTTTTCTAATCCTGATATGCAAGATGTATTTCAAATTTTTTAATAATTTTTTCGTATGACTAAAATTGATATATCTTAACATCCGTATGGTTGGATCGTCGAAAAAATCATTTTAAAAATTAATCTTGTAAATCGGGAACGAGTCTGGTTGTCGGGAGGGGTAATTTTACAGGATTTTTCTAATCCTGACATGCAAGATGGATTTCAAATTTTTTAATAATTTTTTCTTACGACTAAAATTGATATATCTTAACATCTGTACGGTTAGATCGTCAAAAAATCATTTTAAAAATTAATCTTGTAAATCGGGAACGAGTCTCGTTCTTGGGAGGGGTAATTTTACAGGATTTTTCTAATCTTGACATGCAAGATGTATTCCAATTTTTTTATTTATTTTCTCTTATGACTAAAAATTGATATATCTTAACATCCGTACGGTTCGATCTTCGAAAAAATCATTTTAAAAATTTATCTTGTAAATCGGGAACGAGTCTGGTTGTTGGTAGGGGTAATTTTACAGTATTTTTCTAATCCTAACATGCAAGATGTATTTCAATTTTTTTAATAATTTTTTCATATGACTAAAATTGATATATTTTAACATCCGTATGGTTGGATCGTAGAAAAAATTATTTTAAAAATTAATCTTGTAAATCGGGAACGAGTCTCGTTGTGGGGAGGGATAATTTTATAGGATTTTTCGAATCCTGACATGCAAGATGTATTTCAAATTTTTTAATAATTTTTTCGTATGACTAAAATTGATATATCTTAACATCCGTATGGTTGGATCGTCGAAAAAATCATTTTAAAAATTAATCTTGTAAATCGGGAACGAGTCTGGTTGTCGGGAGGGGTAATTTAAAGGATTTTTCTAATCCTGACATGCAAGATGGATTTCAAATTTTTTAATAATTTTTTTTTATGACTAAAATTGATATATCTTAACATACGTACGGTTGAATCATCAAAAAAATCATTTCAAAAATTAATCTTGTAAATTGGGAACGAGTCTCGTTGTTGGGAGGGGTAATTTTACAAGATTTTTCTAATCCTGACATGCAAGATGTATTTCAAATTTTTTAATAATTTTTTTCTTATGACTAAAATTGATATATCTTAACATCCGTACGGTTGGATCGTCGAAAAAATCATTTTAAAAATTTATCTTGTAAATCGGGAACGAGTCTCGTTGTTGGGAGGGGTAATTTTACAGGATTTTTCTAATCCTGACATGCAAGATGAATTTCAAATTTTTCATATTTTTTTCTTATGACTAAAATTGATATACCTTAACATCCGTAGGGTTGGATCATCTAAAAAATTATTTTAAAAATTAATCTTGTAAATCGGGAACGAGTCTCGTTGTTGAGAGGGGTAATTTTACAGGATTTTTTTATCCTGACATGCAAGATGAATTTCAAATTTTTTAATAATTTTTTCATATGACTAAAATTGATATATCTTAACATCTGTATGGTAGTATCGTCAAAAAAACTATTTTAAAAATTAAACTTGTGAATCGGGAACGAGTCTCGTTGGTGGGAGGGGTAACTTTATAGGATTTTTCTAATCCTAACATGCAAGATGTATTTCAAATTTATTAATAATTTTTTCTTATGACCAAAATTTATATATCTTAACATCCGTATGGTTGGATCGTTGAAAAAATCATTTTAAAAATTAATCTTGTAAATCGGGAACGAGTCTGGTTGTCGGGAGGGGTAATTTTACAGGATTTTTCTAATCCTGACATGCAAGATGAATTTCAAAGTTTTTAATAATTTTTTCATATGACTAAAATTGATATATCTTAATATCCGTACGGCAGGATCGACCAAAAAAATTATTTTAAAAATTAATCTTGTAAATCGGGAACGAGTCTCGTTGTTGGGAGGAGTAATTTTACAGGATTTTTTTTAATCTGACATGCAAGATGAATTTCAAATTTTTTAATAATTTTTTATGACTAAAATTGATATATCTTAACATCCGTACAGTTGGATCGTCGAAAAAGTTATTTTAAAAATTAATCTTGTAAATAGGGAACGAGTCTCGTTATCGGGAGAGGTACTTTTACCGGATATTTCTAATCCTGACATGCAAGATTAATTTCAAAGTTTTTAATAATTTTTTCATATGAATAAATTGATATATCTTAATATCCGTACGGTAGGATCGTCAAAAAAATTATTTTAAAATTAATCTTGTAAATCGGGAACGAGTCTCGTTGTTGGGAGGGGTAATTTTATAGGATTTTTCTAATCCTCATATGCAAGATGTATTTCAAATTTTTTAATAATTTTTTCGTATGACTAAAATTGATATATCTTAACATCTGTATGGTTGGATCGTCGAAAAAAATCATTTTAAAAATTAATCTTGTAAATCGGGAACGAGTCTGGTTGTCGGGAGGGGTAATTTAAAGGATTTTTTCTAATCCTGACATGAAAGATGGATTTCAAATTTTTTAATAATTTTTTCTTATGACTAAAATTGATATATCTTAACATCTGTGCGGTTAGATCGTCAAAAAAAATCATTTTAAAAATTAATCTTGTAAATCGGGAACGAGTGTCGTTGTTGGGAGGGGTAATTTTACAGGATTTTTCTAATCTTGACATGCAAGATGTATTCCAATTTTTTTTATTTATTTTCTCTTATGACTAAAAATTGATATATCTTAACATCCGTACGGTTCGATCGTCGAAAAAATCATTTTAAAAATTTATCTTGTAAATCGGGGAACGAGTCTGGTTGTCGGTAAGGGTTAATTTTACAGTATTTTTCTAATCCTAAAATGCAAGATGTATTTCAATTTTTTTAATAATTTTTTTCATATGACTAAAATTGATATATCTTAACATCCGTATGGTTGGATCGTAGAAAAAATTATTTTTAAAAATTAATCTTGTAAATCGGGAACGAGTCTCGTTGTGGGGAGGGATAATTTTATAGGATTTTTCGAATCCTGACATGCAAGATGTATTTCAAATTTTTTAATAATTTTTTCTTATTACTAAAATTGATATATCTTAATATCCGTTATGGTTGGATCATCGAAAAAATCATTTTAAAAATTATTCTTGTAAATCGGGAACGAGTCTGGTTGTCGGGAGGGGTAATTTTCCAGGATTTTTCTAATCCTGACATGCAAGATGAATTCAAAGGTTTTAATAATTTTTTCATATGACTAAAATTGCTATATCTTAACATCCGTACGGCAGGATCGTCGAAAAAAATTATTTTAAAAATTAATCTTGTAAGTCGGGAACGGAGTCTCGTTGTTGGGAGGGGTAATTTTACAGGATTTTTTTTAATCCTAACATGCAAGATGAATTTCAAATTTTTTAATAATTTTTTCTTATGAATATAAAATTGATATATCTTAACATCTATAAGGTTAGATCGTCAAAAAAAATTATTTTAAAAATTAATCTTTTAAATCGGGAACGAGTCTCGTTGTTGGGAGGGGTAATTTTACAGGATTTTCTAATCCTGACATGCAAGATGTATTTCAATTTTTTAATAATTATTCTTATGACTAAAATTTATATATCTAACATCCGTACGGTTGGATCGCCAAAAAAATCATTTTAAAAATTTATCTTGTAAATCGGGAACGAGTCTCGTTATCGGGAGAGGTACTTTTACCGGATATTTCTAATCCTCACATGCAAGATTAATTTCAAAGTTTTTAATAATTTTTTCATGAATAAAATTGATATATCTTAATATCCGTACGGTAGGATCGTCGAAAAAAATTATTCTAAAAATTAATCTTGTGAATCGGGAACGAGTCTCGTTGGTGGGAGGGGTAAGCTTTATAGGATTTTTTCTAATCCTAACATGCAAGATGTATTTCAAATTTTTTAATAATTTTTTCTTATCTCCAAAATTTATATCTTATAACATCCGTATGGTGGATCGTGAAAAAATCATTTTAAAAATTAATCTTGTAAATCGGGAACGAGTCTGGTTGTCGGGAGGGTAATTTTAACAGGATTTTTCTAATCCTGACATGCAAGATGAATTTCAAAGTTTTAAGATTTTTTCATATGACTAAAATTGATATATCTTAATATCCGTACGGCAGGGATCGACGAAAAAAATTATTTTAAAATTAATCTTGTAAATCGGGAATGAGTCTCATTGTTGGGAGGAGTAATTTACAGGATTTTTATAATCCTGACATGCAAGATGAATTTCAAATTTTTTAATAATTTTTTATGACTAAATTGATATATCTTAACATCCGTACAGTTGGATCGTCGAAAAAGTTATTTTAAAAATTAATCTTGTAAATAGGGAACGAGTCTCGTTATCGGGAGAGGTACTTTTACCGGATATTTCTAATCCCACATGCAAGATTAATTCAAAGTTTTTAATATATTTTTTCATATGAATAAAATTGATATATCTTAATATCCGTACGTAGGATCGTCGAAAAATTATTCTAAAAATTAATCTTGTAAATCGGGAACGAGTCTCGTTGTTGGGAGGGTAATTTTATAGGATTTTTCAATCTGATATGCAAGATGTATTTCAAATTTTTAATAATTTTTTCGTATGACTAAATTGATATTAACATCGTATGGTTGGATCGTCGAAAAAATCATTTTAAAAATTAATCTTGTAAATCGGGAACGAGTCTGGTCGGAGGGGTAATTTACAGGATTTCTAACCTGACATGCAAGATGGATTTCAAATTTTTAATAATTTTTCTTACGACTAAAATGATATATCTTAACATGTACGGTTAGATCGTCAAAAAATCATTTTAAAATTAATCTTGTAAATCGGGAACGAGTCTGTTCTTGGGAGGGGTAATTTTACAGGATTTTTCTAATGACATGCAAGATGTATTCCAATTTTTTTATTTATTTTCTTATGACTAAAAATTGATATATCTTAACATCCGTACGTGTTCGATCTTCGAAAAAATCATTTTTTAAAAATTTATCTTGTAAATCGGGAACGAGTCTGGTTGTTGGTAGGGGTATTTTACAGATATTTTCTAATCCTAACATGCAAGATGTATTTCAATTTTTTAATAATTTTTTTTCATATGACTAAAATTGATATATTTTAACATCCGTATGGTTGGATCGTAGAAAAATTATTTTAAAATTAATCTTGTAAATCGGGAACGAGTCTCGTTGTGGGGAGGGATATTTTATAGGATTTTCGAATCGACATGCAAGATGTATTTCAAATTTTT
>NW_027418812.1:0-41114 GCF_009905375.1 Apium graveolens | reverse complement strand
TTTTTTTGACTAAAATTGATATATCTTAACATCCGTTACAGTGGATCGTCGAAAAAGTTATTTTAAAAATTAATCTTGTAAATAGGGAACGAGTCTCGTTATCGGGAGAGGTACTTTTACCGGATATTTCTAATCCTCACATGCAAGATTAATTTCAAAGTTTTTAATAATTTTTTCATATGAATAAAATTGATATATCTTAATATCCGTACGGTAGGATCGTCGAAAAAATTATTCTAAAAATTAATCTTGTAAATCGGGAACGAGTCTCGTTGTTGGGAGGGGGTAATTTTATAGGATTTTTCTAATCCTGATATGCAAGATGTATTTCAAATTTTTTAATAATTTTTTCGTATGACTAAAATTGATATATCTTAACATCCGTATGGTTGGATCGTCGAAAAAATCATTTTAAAAATTAATCTTGTAAATCGGGAACGAGTCTGGTTGTCGGGAGGGGTAATTTTACAGGATTTTTCTAATCCTGACATGCAAGATGGATTTCAAATTTTTTAATAATTTTTTCTTACGACTAAAATTGATATATCTTAACATCTGTACGGTTAGATCGTCAAAAAAATCATTTTAAAAATTAATCTTGTAAATCGGGAACGAGTCTCGTTCTTGGGAGGGGTAATTTTACAGGATTTTTCTAATCTTGACATGCAAGATGTATTCCAATTTTTTTATTTATTTTCTCTTATGACTAAAAATTGATATATCTTAACATCCGTACGGTTCGATCTTCGAAAAAATCATTTTAAAAATTTATCTTGTAAATCGGGAACGAGTCTGGTTGTTGGTAGGGGTAATTTTACAGTATTTTTCTAATCCTAACATGCAAGATGTATTTCAATTTTTTTAATAATTTTTTCATATGACTAAAATTGATATATTTTAACATCCGTATGGTTGGATCGTAGAAAAAATTATTTTAAAAATTAATCTTGTAAATCGGGAACGAGTCTCGTTGTGGGGAGGGATAATTTTATAGGATTTTTCGAATCCTGACATGCAAGATGTATTTCAAATTTTTTAATAATTTTTTCGTATGACTAAAATTGATATATCTTAACATCCGTATGGTTGGATCGTCGAAAAAATCATTTTAAAAATTAATCTTGTAAATCGGGAACGAGTCTGGTTGTCGGGAGGGGTAATTTAAAGGATTTTTCTAATCCTGACATGCAAGATGGATTTCAAATTTTTTAATAATTTTTTTTTATGACTAAAATTGATATATCTTAACATCCGTACGGTTGAATCATCAAAAAAATCATTTCAAAAATTAATCTTGTAAATTGGGAACGAGTCTCGTTGTTGGGAGGGGTAATTTTACAAGATTTTTCTAATCCTGACATGCAAGATGTATTTCAAATTTTTTAATAATTTTTTCTTATGACTAAAATTGATATATCTTAACATCCGTACGGTTGGATCGTCGAAAAAATCATTTTAAAAATTTATCTTGTAAATCGGGAACGAGTCTCGTTGTTGGGAGGGGTAATTTTACAGGATTTTTCTAATCCTGACATGCAAGATGAATTTCAAATTTTTCATATTTTTTTCTTATGACTAAAATTGATATACCTTAACATCCGTAGGGTTGGATCATCTAAAAAATTATTTTAAAAATTAATCTTGTAAATCGGGAACGAGTCTCGTTGTTGAGAGGGGTAATTTTACAGGATTTTTTTATCCTGACATGCAAGATGAATTTCAAATTTTTTAATAATTTTTTCATATGACTAAAATTGATATATCTTAACATCTGTATGGTAGTATCGTCAAAAAAACTATTTTAAAAATTAAACTTGTGAATCGGGAACGAGTCTCGTTGGTGGGAGGGGTAACTTTATAGGATTTTTCTAATCCTAACATGCAAGATGTATTTCAAATTTATTAATAATTTTTTCTTATGACCAAAATTTATATATCTTAACATCCGTATGGTTGGATCGTTGAAAAAATCATTTTAAAAATTAATCTTGTAAATCGGGAACGAGTCTGGTTGTCGGGAGGGGTAATTTTACAGGATTTTTCTAATCCTGACATGCAAGATGAATTTCAAAGTTTTTAATAATTTTTTCATATGACTAAAATTGATATATCTTAATATCCGTACGGCAGGATCGACAAAAAAATTATTTTAAAAATTAATCTTGTAAATCGGGAACGAGTCTCGTTGTTGGGAGGAGTAATTTTACAGGATTTTTTTAATCTGACATGCAAGATGAATTTCAAATTTTTTAATAATTTTTTATGACTAAAATTGATATATCTTAACATCCGTACAGTTGGATCGTCGAAAAAGTTATTTTAAAAATTAATCTTGTAAATAGGGAACGAGTCTCGTTATCGGGAGAGGTACTTTTACCGGATATTTCTAATCCTGACATGCAAGATTAATTTCAAAGTTTTTAATAATTTTTTCATATGAATAAAATTGATATATCTTAATATCCGTACGGTAGGATCGTCAAAAAAATTATTTTAAAAATTAATCTTGTAAATCGGGAACGAGTCTCGTTGTTGGGAGGGGTAATTTTATAGGATTTTTCTAATCCTCATATGCAAGATGTATTTCAAATTTTTTAATAATTTTTTCGTATGACTAAAATTGATATATCTTAACATATGTATGGTTGGATCGTCGAAAAAATCATTTTAAAAATTAATCTTGTAAATCGGGAACGAGTCTGGTTGTCGGGAGGGGTAATTTAAAGGATTTTTCTAATCCTGACATGAAAGATGGATTTCAAATTTTTTAATAATTTTTTCTTATGACTAAAATTGATATATCTTAACATCTGTGCGGTTAGATCGTCAAAAAAATCATTTTAAAAATTAATCTTGTAAATCGGGAACGAGTGTCGTTGTTGGGAGGGGTAATTTTACAGGATTTTTCTAATCTTGACATGCAAGATGTATTCCAATTTTTTTATTTATTTTCTCTTATGACTAAAAATTGATATATCTTAACATCCGTACGGTTCGATCGTCGAAAAAATCATTTTAAAAATTTATCTTGTAAATCGGGAACGAGTCTGGTTGTCGGTAAGGGTAATTTTACAGTATTTTTCTAATCCTAAAATGCAAGATGTATTTCAATTTTTTTAATAATTTTTTCATATGACTAAAATTGATATATCTTAACATCCGTATGGTTGGATCGTAGAAAAAATTATTTTAAAAATTAATCTTGTAAATCGGGAACGAGTCTCGTTGTGGGGAGGGATAATTTTATAGGATTTTTCGAATCCTGACATGCAAGATGTATTTCAAATTTTTTAATAATTTTTTCTTATTACTAAAATTGATATATCTTAATATCCGTATGGTTGGATCATCGAAAAAATCATTTTAAAAATTATTCTTGTAAATCGGGAACGAGTCTGGTTGTCGGGAGGGGTAATTTTCCAGGATTTTTCTAATCCTGACATGCAAGATGAATTTCAAAGTTTTTAATAATTTTTTCATATGACTAAAATTGCTATATCTTAACATCCGTACGGCAGGATCGTCGAAAAAATTATTTTAAAAATTAATCTTGTAAGTCGGGAACGAGTCTCGTTGTTGGGAGGGGTAATTTTACAGGATTTTTTTTAATCCTAACATGCAAGATGAATTTCAAATTTTTTAATAATTTTTTCTTATGAATAAAATTGATATATCTTAACATCTATAAGGTTAGATCGTCAAAAAAATTATTTTAAAAATTAATCTTTTAAATCGGGAACGAGTCTCGTTGTTGGGAGGGGTAATTTTACAGGATTTTTCTAATCCTGACATGCAAGATGTATTTCAATTTTTTTAATAATTATCTCTTATGACTAAAAATTTATATATCTTAACATCCGTACGGTTGGATCGCCAAAAAAAATCATTTTAAAAATTTATCTTGTAAATCGGGAACGAGTCTGGTTGTTGGTAGGGGTAATTTTACAGGATTTTTCTAATCCTAACATGCAAGATGTATTTCAATTTTTTTAATAATTTTTTCATATGAGTAAAATTGATATATCTTAACATCCGTACGGTTGGATCATAGAAAAAATGATTTTAAAAATTAATCTTGTAAATCGGGTTCGAGTCTCGTTGTTAGGAGGGATAATTTTATAGGATTTTTCGAATCCTGACATGCAAGATGTATTTCAAATTTTTTAATAATTTTTTCTTATTACTAAAATTCATATATCTTAACATCCGTATGGTTGGATTGTCAAAAAAATCATTTTAAAAATTAATCTTGTAAATCGGGAACGAGTCTGGTTGTCGGGAGGGGTAATTTTACAGGATTTTTCTAATCCTGACGTGCAAGATGAATTTCAAAGTTTTTAATAATTTTTTCTTATGACTAAAATTGATATATCTTAACATCTGTACGGTTCGATCGTCAAAATAATTATTTTAAAAATTAATCTTGTAAATCGGGAACAAGTCTCGTTGTTGGGAGGGGTAATTTTGCAAGATTTTTCTAATCCTGACATGCAAGATGTATTTCAATTTTTTTAATTATTTTCTCTTATGACTAAAAATTGATATATCTTAACATCCGTACGGTTGGATCATCGAAAAAATCATTTTAAAAATTTATCTTGTAAATTGGGAACGAGTCTGGTTGTCGGTAGGGGTAATTTTACAGGATTTTTCTAATCCTAACATGCAAGATGTATTTCAATTTTTTTAATAATTTTTTTATATGACTAAAATTGATATATCTTAACATCCGTACGGTTGGATCGTAGAAAAAATTATTTTAAAAAATAATCATGTAAATCGGGAACGAGTCTCGTTGTTGGGATGGATAATTTTATAGGATTTTTCGAATCCTGACATGCAAGATGTATTTCAAAATTTTTTATAATTTTTTCTTATTACTAAAATTGATATATCTTAACATCCGTATGGTTGGATCGTCGAAAAAATCATTTTAAAAATTATTCTTGTAAATCGGGAACGAGTCTGGTTGTCGGGAGGGGTAATTTTACAGGATTTTTCTAATCCTGACATGCAAGATGAATTTCAAAGTTTTTAATAATTTTTTCATATGACTAAAATTGATATATCTTAATATCCGTACGGCAGGATCGATGAAAAAATTATTTTAAAAATTAATCTTGTAAATCGGGAATGAGTCTCGTTGTTGGGAGGAGTAATTTTACAGGATTTTTATAATCCTGACATGCAAGATGAATTTCAAATTTTTTAATAATTTTTTATGACTAAAATTGATATATCTTAACATCCGTACAGTTGGATCGTCGAAAAAGTTATTTTAAAAATTAATCTTGTAAATAGGGAACGAGTCTCGTTATCGGGAGAGGTACTTTTACCGGATATTTCTAATCCTCACATGCAAGATTAATTTCAAAGTTTTTAATAATTTTTTCATATGAATAAAATTGATATATCTTAATATTCGTACGGTAGGATCGTCGAAAAAATTATTCTAAAAATTAATCTTGTAAATCGGGAATGAGTCTCGTTGTTGGGAGGGGTAATTTTATAGGATTTTTCTAATCCTGATATGCAAGATGTATTTCAAATTTTTTAATAATTTTTTCGTATGACTAAAATTGATATATCTTAACATCCGTATGGTTGGATCGTCGAAAAAATCATTTTAAAAATTAATCTTGTAAATTGGGAACGAGTCTGGTTGTCGGGAGGGGTAATTTTACAGGATTTTTCTAATCCTGACATGCAAGATGGATTTCAAATTTTTTAATAATTTTTTCTTATGACTAAAATTGATATATCTTAACATCTGTACGGTTAGATCGTCAAAAAAATCATTTTAAAAATTAATCTTGTAAATCGGGAACGAGTCTCGTTGTTGGGAGGGGTAATTTTACAGGATTTTTCTAATCTTGACATGCAAGATGTATTCCAATTTTTTTATTTAATTTTCTCTTATGACTAAAAATTGATATATCTTAACATCCGTACGGTTCGATCTTCGAAAAAATCATTTTAAAAATTTATCTTGTAAATCGGGAACGAGTCTGGTTGTTGGTAGGGGTAATTTTACAGTATTTTTCTAATCCTAACATGCAAGATGTATTTCAATTTTTTTAATAATTTTTTCATATGACTAAAATTGATATATCTTAACATCCGTATGGTTGGATCGTAGAAAAAATTATTTTAAAAATTAATCTTGTAAATCGGGAACGAGTCTCGTTGTGGGGAGGGATAATTTTATAGGATTTTTCGAATCCTGACATGCAAGATGTATTTCAAATTTTTTAATAATTTTTTCGTATGACTAAAATTGATATATCTTAACATCCGTATGGTTGGATCGTCGAAAAAATCATTTTAAAAATTAATCTTGTAAATCGGGAACGAGTCTGGTTGTCGGGAGGGGTAATTTAAAGGATTTTTCTAATCCTGACATGCAAGATGGATTTCAAATTTTTTAATAATTTTTTTTTATGACTAAAATTGATATATCTTAACATCCGTACGGTTGAATCATCAAAAAAATCATTTCAAAAATTAATCTTGTAAATCGGGAACGAGTCTCCTTGTTGGGAGGGGTAATTTTACAGGATTTTTCTAATTCTGACATGCAAGATGTATTTCAAATTTTTTAATAATTTTTTCTTATGACTAAAATTGATATATCTTAACATCCGTACGGTTGGATCGTCGAAAAAATCATTTTAAAAATTTATCTTGTAAATCGGGAACGAGTCTCGTTGTTGGGAGGGGTAATTTTACAGGATTTTTCTAATCCTGACATGCAAGATGAATTTCAAATTTTTCATATTTTTTTCTTATGACTAAAATTGATATACCTTAACATCCGTAGGGTTGGATCATCTAAAAAATTATTTTAAAAATTAATCTTGTAAATCGGGAACGAGTCTCGTTGTTGGGAGGGGTAATTTTATAGGATTTTTCTAATCCTCATATGCAAGATGTATTTCAAATTTTTTAATAATTTTTTCGTATGACTAAAATTGATATATCTTAACATCTGTATGGTAGTATCGTCAAAAAAACTATTTTAAAAATTAAACTTGTGAATCGGGAACGAGTCTCGTTGGTGGGAGGGGTAACTTTATAGGATTTTTCTAATCCTAACATGCAAGATGTATTTCAAATTTTTTAATAATTTTTTCTTATGACCAAAATTTATATATCTTAACATCCGTATGGTTGGATCGTTGAAAAAATCATTTTAAAAATTAATCTTGTAAATCGGGAACGAGTCTGGTTGTCGGGAGGGGTAATTTTACAGGATTTTTCTAATCCTGACATGCAAGATGAATTTCAAAGTTTTTAATAATTTTTTCATATGACTAAAATTGATGTATCTTAATATCCGTACGGCAGGATCGACAAAAAAATTATTTTAAAAATTAATCTTGTAAATCGGGAACGAGTCTCGTTGTTGGGAGGAGTAATTTTACAGGATTTTTTTAATCTGACATGCAAGATGAATTTCAAATTTTTTAATAATTTTTTATGACTAAAATTGATATATCTTAACATCCGTACAGTTGGATCGTCGAAAAAGTTATTTTAAAAATTAATCTTGTAAATAGGGAACGAGTCTCGTTATCGGGAGAGGTACTTTTACCGGATATTTCTAATCCTGACATGCAAGATTAATTTCAAAGTTTTTAATAATTTTTTCATATGAATAAAATTGATATATCTTAATATCCGTACGGTAGGATCGTCAAAAAAATTATTTTAAAAATTAATCTTGTAAATCGGGAACGAGTCTCGTTGTTGGGAAGGGTAATTTTATAGGATTTTTCTAATCCTCATATGCAAGATGTATTTCAAATTTTTTAATAATTTTTTCGTATGACTAAAATTGATATATCTTAACATCCGTATGGTTGGATCGTCGAAAAAATCATTTTAAAAATTAATCTTGTAAATCGGGAACGAGTCTGGTTGTCGGGAGGGGTAATTTAAAGGATTTTTCTAATCCTGACATGAAAGATGGATTTCAAATTTTTTAATAATTTTTTCTTATGACTAAAATTGATATATCTTAACATCTGTACGGTTAGATCGTCAAAAAAATCATTTTAAAAATTAATCTTGTAAATCGGGAACGAGTCTCGTTGTTGGGAGGGGTAATTTTACAGGATTTTTCTAATCTTGACATGCAAGATGTATTCCAATTTTTTTATTTATTTTCTCTTATGACTAAAAATTGATATATCTTAACATCCGTACGGTTCGATCGTCGAAAAAATCATTTTAAAAATTTATCTTGTAAATCGGGAACGAGTCTGGTTGTCGGTAGGGGTAATTTTACAGTATTTTTCTAATCCTAAAATGCAAGATGTATTTCAATTTTTTTAATAATTTTTTCATATGACTAAAATTGATATATCTTAACATCCGTATGGTTGGATCGTAGAAAAAATTATTTTAAAAATTAATCTTGTAAATCGGGAACGAGTCTCGTTGTGGGGAGGGATAATTTTATAGGATTTTTCGAATCCTGACATGCAAGATGTATTTCAAATTTTTTAATAATTTTTTCTTATTACTAAAATTGATATATCTTAATATCCGTATGGTTGGATCATCGAAAAAATCATTTTAAAAATTATTCTTGTAAATCGGGAACGAGTCTGGTTGTCGGGAGGGGTAATTTTCCAGGATTTTTCTAATCCTGACATGCAAGATGAATTTCAAAGTTTTTAATAATTTTTTCATATGACTAAAATTGCTATATCTTAACATCCGTACGGCAGGATCGTCGAAAAAATTATTTTAAAAATTAATCTTGTAAGTCGGGAACGAGTCTCGTTGTTGGGAGGGGTAATTTTACAGGATTTTTTTTAATCCTAACATGCAAGATAAATTTCAAATTTTTTAATAATTTTTTCTTATGAATAAAATTGATATATCTTAACATCTATAAGGTTAGATCGTCAAAAAAATTATTTTAAAAATTAATCTTTTAAATCGGGAACGAGTCTCGTTGTTGGGAGGGGTAATTTTACAGGATTTTTCTAATCCTGACATGCAAGATGTATTTCAATTTTTTTAATAATTATCTCTTATGACTAAAAATTTATATATCTTAACATCCGTACGGTTGGATCGCCAAAAAAATCATTTTAAAAATTTATCTTGTAAATCGGGAACGAGTCTGGTTGTTGGTAGGGGTAATTTTACAGGATTTTTCTAATCCTAACATGCAAGATGTATTTCAATTTTTTTAATAATTTTTTCATATGAGTAAAATTGATATATCTTAACATCCGTACGGTTGGATCATAGAAAAAATGATTTTAAAAATTAATCTTGTAAATCGGGTTCGAGTCTCGTTGTTAGGAGGGATAATTTTATAGGATTTTTCGAATCCTGACATGCAAGATGTATTTCAAATTTTTTAATAATTTTTTCTTATTACTAAAATTCATATATCTTAACATCCGTATGGTTGGATTGTCAAAAAAATCATTTTAAAAATTAATCTTGTAAATCGGGAACGAGTCTGGTTGTCGGGAGGGGTAATTTTACAGGATTTTTCTAATCCTGACATGCAAGATGAATTTCAAAGTTTTTAATAATTTTTTCTTATGACTAAAATTGATATATCTTAACATCTGTACGGTTCGATCGTCAAAATAATTATTTTAAAAATTAATCTTGTAAATCGGGAACAAGTCTCGTTGTTGGGAGGGGTAATTTTGCAAGATTTTTCTAATCCTGACATGCAAGATGTATTTCAATTTTTTTAATTATTTTCTCTTATGACTAAAAATTGATATATCTTAACATCCGTACGGTTGGATCATCGAAAAATCATTTTAAAAATTTATCTTGTAAATTGGGAACGAGTCTGGTTGTCGGTAGGGGTAATTTTACAGGATTTTTCTAATCCTAACATGCAAGATGTATTTCAATTTTTTTAATAATTTTTTCATATGACTAAAATTGATATATCTTAACATCCGTACGGTTGGATCGTAGAAAAAATTATTTTAAAAAATAATCATGTAAATCGGGAACGAGTCTCGTTGTTGGGAGGGATAATTTTATAGGATTTTTCGAATCCTGACATGCAAGATGTATTTCAAAATTTTTTATAATTTTTTCTTATTACTAAAATTGATATATCTTAACATCCGTATGGTTGGATCGTCGAAAAAATCATTTTAAAAATTATTCTTGTAAATCGGGAACGAGTCTGGTTGTCGGGAGGGGTAATTTTACAGGATTTTTCTAATCCTGACATGCAAGATGGATTTCAAATATTTTAATAATTTTTTCTTATGCCTAAAATTGATATATCTTAACATCCGTACGGTTGGATCATCAAAAAAATCATTTTAAAAATTAATCTTGTAAATCGGGAACGAGTCTCGTTGTTGGGAGGGGTAATTTTACATGATTTTTTTTAATCCTCACATGTAAGATGAATTTCAAATTTTTTAATAATTTTTTTATGACTAAAATTGATATATCTTAACATCCGTACGGTTGGATCATCGAAAAAATATTTTAAAAATTAATCTTGTAAATTGGGAATGAGTCTCATTGTCGGGAGAGGTACTTTTACCGGATATTTCTAATCCTGACATGCAAGATGGATTTCAAAATTTTTAATAATTTTTTCGGATGACTAAAATTGATATATCTTAACATCCGTACAGTTGGATCGTCGAAAAAATCATTTTAAAAATTAATCTTGTAAATCGGGAATGAGTCTAGTTGTCGGGAACGGTAATTTTATAGCATTTTTCTAATCCTGACATGCAAGATGGATTTCAAATTTTTTTAATAATTTTTTCGTATGACTAAAATATATATATCTTAACATCCGTACGGTCGGATGGTCAAAAAAATCATTTTAAAAATTAATCTAGTAAATCGGGAACGAGTCTGGTTGTCGGGAGGGGTAATTTTACAGGATTTTTCTAATCCTCACATGCAAGATGGATTTCAAATTTTATAATAATTTTTTCATATGACTAAAATTGATATATCTTAACATCCGTACGTTTGGATCGTAGAAAAAATTATTTTAAAAATTAATCTTGTAAATCGGGAACGAGTCTCGTTGTTGGGAGGGGTAATTTTAGAGGATTTTTATAATCCTGACATGCAAGATGTATTTCAAATTTTTTATTATTTTTTCTTATGACTAAAATTGATATATCCTAACATCCGTATGGTTGGATCATCGAAAAAATCATTTTAAAAATTAATCTTGTAAATCGGGAACAAGTCTGGTTGTCGGGAGGGGTAATTTTACAGGATTTTTCTAATCCTGACATGCAAGATGGATTTCAAATTTTTTAATAATTTTTTCTTATGACTAAAATTGATATATCTTAACATCCGTACGGTTAGATCATCAAAAAAATCATTTTAAAAATTAATCTTGTAAATCGGGAACGAGTCTGGTTGTCGGGAGGGGTAATTTTACAGGATTTTTCTAATCCTAACATGCAAGATGGATTTCAAATTTTATAATAATTTTTTCATATGACTAAAATTGATATATCTTAACATTCGTACGGTTGGGTCGTAGAAAAAATTATTTTAAAAATTAATCTTGTAAATCGGGAACGAGTCTCGTTGTTGGGAGGGGTAATTTTACAGGATTTTTTTTAATCCTCACATGCAAAATGAATTTCAAATTTTTTAATAATTTTTTCATATGACTAAAATTGATATATCTTAACATTCGTACAGTTGGATCGTCAAAAAAGTTATTTTAAAAATTAATCTTGTAAATAGGGAACGAGTCTCGTTATCGGGAGAGGTACTTTTACCGGATATTTCTAATCTTGACATGCAAGATTAATTTCAAAGTTTTTAATAATTTTTTCATATGAATAAAATTGATATATCTTAATATTCGTACGGTAGGATCGTCGAAAAAATTATTTTAAAAATTAATCTTGTAAATCGGGAACGAGTCTCGTTGTTGGGAGGGGTAATTTTATAGGATTTTTCTAATCCTGATATGCAAGATGTATTTCAAATTTTTTAATAATTTTTTCTTATGACTAAAATTGATATATCTTAACATCCGTATGGTTGGATCATCGAAAAAATCATTTTAAAAATTAATCTTGTAAATCGGGAACAAGTCTGGTTGTCGGGATGGGTAATTTTACAGGATTTTTCTAATCCTGACATGCAAGATGGATTTCAAATTTTTTAATAATTTTTTTTATGACTAAAATTGATATATCTTAACATCCGTACGGTTGGATCATCAAAAAAATCATTTTAAAAATTAATCTTGTAAATCGGGAACGAGTCTCGTTGTTGGGAGGGGTAATTTTACAGGATTTTTCTAATCCTGACATGCAAGATGAATTTCAAATTTTTCATAATTTTTTCTTATGACTAAAATTGATATATCTTAACATTCGTACGGTTGGATCGTCTAAAAAATTATTTTAAAAATTAATCTTGTAAATCGGGAACGAGTCTCGTTGTTGGGAGGGGTAATTTTACAGGATTTTTTTTAATCCTCACATGCAAGATGAATTTCAAATTTTTTAATAATTTTTTCATATGACTAAAATTGATATATCTTAACATCTCTACGGTAGTATCCTCAAAAAAACTATTTTAAAAATTAATCTTGTGAATCGGGAACGAGTCTCGTTGGTGGGAGGGATAATTTTATAGGATTTTTTTAATCCTAACATGCAAGATGTATTTCAAATTTTTTAATAATTTTTTCTTATGACCAAAATTTATATATCTTAACATCCGTATGGTTGGATCGTTGAAAAAATCATTTTAAAAATTAATTTTGTAAATCGGGAACAAGTCTGGTTGTCGGGAGGGGTAATTTTACAGGATTTTTCTAATCCTGACATACAAGATGAATTTCAAAGTTTTTAATAATTTTTTCATATGACTAAAATTGATATATCTTAATATTCGTATGGCAAGATTGTCGAAAAAATTATTTTAAAATTTAATCTTGTAAATCGGGAATGAGTCTCGTTGTTGGGAGGAGTAATTTTACAGGATTTTTTTTAATCCTGACATGCAAGATGAATTTCAAATTTTTTAATAATTTTTTTTGACTAAAATTGATATATCTTAACATTCGTACAGTTGGATCGTCGAAAAAGTTATTTTAAAAATTAATTTTGTAAATAGGGAACGAGTCTCGTTATCGGGAGAGGTACTTTTACCGGATATTTCTAATCCTGACATGCAAGATTAATTTCAAAGTTTTTAATAATTTTTTTATATGAATAAAATTGATATATCTTAAAATTCGTAAGGTAGGATCGTCGAAAAAATTATTTTAAAAATTAATCTTGTAAATCGGGAACGAGTCTCGTTGTTGGGAGGGGTAATTTTATAGGATTTTTCTAATCCTGATATGCAAGATGGATTTCAAATTTTATAATAATTTTTTCATATGACTAAAATTGATATATCTTAACATTCGTACGGTTGGGTCGTAGAAAAAATTATTTTAAAAATTAATCTTATAAATCGGGAACGAGTCTCGTTGTTGGGAGGGGTAATTTTACAGGATTTTTTTTAATCCTCACATGCAAGATGAATTTCAAATTTTTTAATAATTTTTTCATATGACTAAAATTGATATATCTTAACATTCGTACAGTTGGATCGTCGAAAAAGTTATTTTAAAAATTAATCTTGTAAATAGGGAACGAGTCTCGTTATCGGGAGAGGTACTTTTACCGGATATTTCTAATCTTGACATGCAAGATTAATTTCAAAGTTTTTAATAATTTTTTCATATGAATAAAATTGATATATCTTAATATTCGTACGGTAGGATCGTCGAAAAAATTATTTTAAAAATTAATCTTGTAAATCGGGAACGAGTCTCGTTGTTGGGAGGGGTAATTTTATAGGATTTTTCTAATCCTAATATGCAAGATGTATTTCAAATTTTTTAATAATTTTTTCTTGTGACTAAAATTGATATATCTTAACATCCGTATGGTTGGATCGTCGAAAAAATCATTTTAAAAATTAATCTTGTAAATCGGGAACAAGTCTGGTTGTCGGGATGGGTAATTTTACAGGATTTTTCTAATCCTGACATGCAAGATGGATTTCAAATTTTTTAATAATTTTTTTTTATGACTAAAATTGATATATCTTAACATCCGTACGGTTGGATCATCAAAAAAATCATTTTAAAAATTAATCTTGTAAATCGGGAACGAGTCTCGTTGTTGGGAGGGGTAATTTTACAGGATTTTTCTAATCCTGACATGCAAGATGAATTTCAAATTTTTCATAATTTTTTCTTATGACTAAAATTGATATATCTTAACATTCGTACGGTTGGATCGTCTAAAAAATTATTTTAAAAATTAATCTTGTAAATCGGGAACGAGTCTCGTTGTTGGGAGGGGTAATTTTACAGGATTTTTTTTAATCCTCACATGCAAGATGAATTTCAAATTTTTTAATAATTTTTTCATATGACTAAAATTGATATATCTTAACATCTCTACGGTAGTATCGTCAAAAAAACTATTTTAAAAATTAATCTTGTGAATCGGGAACGAGTCTCGTTGGTGGGAGGGATAATTTTATAGGATTTTTTTAATCCTAACATGCAAGATGTATTTCAAATTTTTTAGTAATTTTTTCTTATGACCAAAATTTATATATCTTAACATCCGTATGGTTGGATCGTTGAAAAAATCATTTTAAAAATTAATTTTGTAAATCGGGAACAAGTCTGGTTGTCGGGATGGGTAATTTTACAGGATTTTTCTAATCCTGACATACAAGATGAATTTCAAAGTTTTTAATAATTTTTTCATATGACTAAAATTGATATATCTTAATATCTGTATGGCAGGATCATCGAAAAAATTATTTTAAAATTTAATCTTGTAAATCGGGAACGAGTCTCGTTGTTGGGAGGAGTAATTTTACAGGATTTTTTTTAATCCTCACATGCAAGATGAATTTCAAATTTTTTAATAATTTTTTATGACTAAAATTGATATATCTTAACATTCGTACAGTTGGATCGTCGAAAAAGTTATTTTAAAAATTAATCTTGTAAATAGGGAACGAGTCTCGTTATCGGGAGAGGTACTTTTACCGGATATTTCTGATCCTGACATGCAAGATTAATTTCAAAGTTTTTAATAATTTTTTCATATGAATAAAATTGATATATCTTAATATTCATACGGTAGGATCGTCGAAAAAATTATTTTAAAAATTAATCTTGTAAATCGGGAACGAGTCTCGTTGTTGGGAGGGGTAATTTTATAGGATTTTTCTAATCCTGATATGCAAGATGTATTTCAAATTTTTTAATAATTTTTTCTTATGACTAAAATTGATATATCTTAACATCCGTATGGTTGGATCGTCGAAAAAATCATTTTAAAAATTAATCTTGTAAATCGGGAACAAGTCTGGTTGTCGGGATGGGTAATTTTACAGGATTTTTCTAATCCTGACATGCAAGATGGATTTCAAATTTTTTAATAATTTTTTTTATGACTAAAATTTATATATCTTAACATCCGTACGGTTGGATCATCAAAAAAATCATTTTAAAAATTAATCTTGTAAATCGGGAACGAGTCTCGTTGTTGGGAGGGGTAATTTTACAGGATTTTTCTAATCCTGACATGCAAGATGTATTTCAAATTTTTTAATAATTTTTTTTTATGACTAAAATTGATATATCTTAACATCCGTACGGTTGGATCGTCAAAAAAATCATTTTAAAAATTTATCTTGTAAATCGGGAACGAGTCTCGTTGTTGGGAGGGGTAATTTTACAGGATTTTTCTAATCCTGACATGCAAGATGAATTTCAAATTTTTCATAATTTTTTCTTATGACTAAAATTGATATATCTTAACATCCGTAGGGTTGGATCGTCTAAAAAATTATTTTAAAAATTAATCTTGTAAATCGGGAACGAGTCTCGTTGTTGGGAGGGGTAATTTTACAGGATTTTTTTTAATCCTCACATGCAAGATGAATTTCAAATTTTTTAATAATTTTTTCATATTACTAAAATTGATATATCTTAACATCTCTACGGTAGTATCGTCAAAAAAACTATTTTAAAAATTAATCTTGTGAATCGGGAACGAGTCTCGTTGGTGGGAGGGGTAATTTTATAGGATTTTTCTAATCCTAACATGCAAGATGTATTTCAAATTTTTTAATAATTTTTTCTTATGACCAAAATTTATATATCTTAACATCCATATGGTTGGATCATTGAAAAAATCATTTTAAAAATTAATCTTGTAAATCGGGAACGAGTCTGGTTGTCGGGAGGGGTAATTTTACAGGATTTTTCTAATCCTGACATGCAAGATGAATTTCAAAGTTTTTAATAATTTTTTCATATGACTAAAATTGATATATCTTAATATCCGTATGGCAGGATCGTCGAAAAAATTATTTTAAAATTTAATCTTGTAAATCGGGAACGAGTCTCGTTGTTGGGAGGAGTAATTTTACAGGATTTTTTTTAATCCTGACATGCAAGATGAATTTCAAATTTTTTAATAATTTTTTATGACTAAAATTGATATATCTTAACATTCGTACAGTTGGATCGTCGAAAAAGTTATTTTAAAAATTAATCTTGTAAATAGGGAACGAGTCTCGTTATCGGGAGAGGTACTTTTACCGGATATTTCTAATCCTGACATGCAAGATTAATTTCAAAGTTTTTAATAATTTTTTCATATGAATAAAATTGATATATCTTAATATTCGTACGGTAGGATCGTCGAAAAAATTATTCTAAAAATTAATCTTGTAAATCGGGAACGAGTCTCGTTGTTGGGAGGGGTAATTTTATAGGATTTTTCTAATCCTGATATGCAAGATGTATTTCAAATTTTTTAATAATTTTTTCTTATGACTAAAATTGATATATCTTAACATCCGTATGGTTGGATCGTCGAAAAAATCATTTTAAAAATTAATCTTGTAAATCGGGAACAAGTCTGGTTGTCGGGATGGGTAATTTTACAGGATTTTTCTAATCCTGACATGCAAGATGGATTTCAAATTTTTTAATAATTTTTTTTATGACTAAAATTGATATATCTTAACATCCGTACGGTTGGATCATCAAAAAAATCATTTTAAAAATTAATCTTGTAAATCGGGAACGAGTCTCGTTGTTGGGAGGGGTAATTTTACAGGATTTTTCTAATCCTGACATGCAAGATGTATTTCAAATTTTTTAATAATTTTTTCTTATGACTAAAATTGATATATCTTAACATCCGTACGGTTGGATCGTCGAAAAAATCATTTTAAAAATTTATCTTGTAAATCGGGAACGAGTCTCGTTGTTGGGAGGGGTAATTTTACAGGATTTTTCTAATCCTGACATGCAAGATGAATTTCAAATTTTTCATAATTTTTTCTTATGACTAAAATTGATATATCTTAACATCCGTAGGGTTGGATCGTCTAAAAAATTATTTTAAAAATTAATCTTGTAAATCGGGAACGAGTCTCGTTGTTGGGAGGGGTAATTTTACAGGATTTTTTTTAATCCTCACATGCAAGATGAATTTCAAATTTTTTAAAATTTTTTTCATATGACTAAAATTGATATATCTTAACATCTCTACGTTAGTACCGTCAAAAAAACTATTTTCAAAATTAATCTTGTGAATCGGGAACGAGTCTCGTTGGTGGGAGAGGTAATTTTATAGGATTTTTTTAATCCTAACATGCAAGATGTATTTCAAATTTTTTAATAATTTTTTCTTATGACCAAAATTTATATATCTTAACATCCGTATGGTTGGATCGTTGAAAAAATCATTTTAAAAATTAATCTTGTAAATCGGGAACGAGTCTGGTTGTCGGGAGGGGTAATTTTACAGGATTTTTCTAATCCTGACATACAAGATGAATTTCAAAGTTTTTAATAATTTTTTCATATGACTAAAATTGATATATCTTAATATCTGTATGGCAGGATCGTCGAAAAAATTATTTTAAAATTTAATCTTGTAAATCGGGAACGAGTCTCGTTGTTGGGAGGAGTAATTTTACAGGATTTTTTTTAATCCTGACATGCAAGATGAATTTCAAATTTTTTAATAATTTTTTATGACTAAAATTGATATATCTTAACATTCGTACAGTTGGATCGTCGAAAAAGTTATTTTAAAAATTAATCTTGTAAATAGGGAACGAGTCTCGTTATCGGGAGAGGTACTTTTACCGGATATTTCTAATCCTGACATGCAAGATTAATTTCAAAGTTTTTAATAATTTTTTCATATGAATAAAATTGATATATCTTAATATTCGTACGGTAGGATCGTCGAAAAAATTATTTTAAAAATTAATCTTGTAAATCGGGAACGAGTCTCGTTGTTGGGAGGGGTAATTTTATAGGATTTTTCTAATCCTGATATGCAAGATGTATTTCAAATTTTTTAATAATTTTTTCTCATGACTAAAATTGATATATCTTAACATCCGTATGGTTGGATCGTCGAAAAAATCATTTTAAAAATTAATCTTGTAAATCGGGAACAAGTCTGGTTGTCGGGATGGGTAATTTTACAGGATTTTTCTAATCCTGACATGCAAGATGGATTTCAAATTTTTTAATAATTTTTTTTATGACTAAAATTGATATATCTTAACATCCGTATGGTTGGATCATCAAAAAAATCATTTTAAAAATTAATCTTATAAATCGGGAACGAGTCTCGTTGTTGGGAGGGGTAATTTTACAGGATTTTTCTAATCCTGACATGCAAGATGTATTTCAAATTTTTTAATAATTTTTTCTTATGACTAAAATTGATATATCTTAACATCCGTACGGTTGGATCGTCGAAAAAATCATTTTAAAAATTTATCTTGTAAATCGGGAACGAGTCTCGTTGTTGGGAGGGGTAATTTTACAGGATTTTTCTAATCCTGACATGCAAGATGAATTTCAAATTTTTCATAATTTTTTCTTATGACTAAAATTGATATATCTTAACATCCGTAGGGTTGAATCATCTAAAAAATTATTTTAAAAATTAATCTTGTAAATCGGGAACGAGTCTCGTTGTTGGGAGGGGTAATTTTACAGGATTTTTTTTAATCCTCACATGCAAGATGAATTTCAAATTTTTTAATAATTTTTTCATATGACTAAAATTGATATATCTTAACATCTCTACGGTAGTATCGTCAAAAAAACTATTTTCAAAATTAATCTTGTGAATCGGGAACGAGTCTCGTTGGTGGGAGGGGTAATTTTATAGGATTTTTTTAATCCTAACATGCAAGATGTATTTCAAATTTTTTAATAATTTTTTCTTATGACCAAAATTTATATATCTTAACATCCGTATGGTTGGATCGTTGAAAAAATCATTTTAAAAATTAATCTTGTAAATCGGGAACGAGTCTGGTTGTCGGGAGGGGTAATTTTACAGGATTTTTCTAATCCTGACATACAAGATGAATTTCAAAGTTTTTAATAATTTTTTCATATGACTAAAATTGATATATCTTAATATCCGTATGGCAGGATCGTCGAAAAAATTATTTTAAAATTTAATCTTGTAAATCGGGAACGAGTCTCGTTGTTGGGAGGAGTAATTTTACATGATTTTTTTTAATCCTGACATGCAAGATGAATTTCAATTTTTTTAATAATTTTTTATGACTAAAATTGATATATCTTAACATTCGTATAGTTGGATCATCGAAAAAGTTATTTTAAAAATTAATCTTGTAAATAGGGAACGAGTCTCGTTATCGGGAGAGGTACTTTTACCGGATATTTCTAATCCTGACATGCAAGATTAATTTCAAAGTTTTTAATAATTTTTTCATATGAATAAAATTGATATATCTTAATATTCGTACAGTAGGATCGTCGAAAAAATTATTTTAAAAATTAATCTTGTAAATCGGGAACGAGTCTCGTTGTTGGGAGGGGTAATTTTATAGGATTTTTCTAATCCTGATATGCAAGATGTATTTCAAATTTTTTAATAATTTTTTCTTATGACTAAAATTGATATATCTTAACATCCGTATGGTTGGATCGTCGAAAAAATCATTTTAAAAATTAATCTTGTAAATCGGGAACAAGTCTGGTTGTCGGGATGGGTAAT
This sequence comes from Apium graveolens, assembly GCF_009905375.1. Classification (NCBI taxonomy): domain Eukaryota; kingdom Viridiplantae; phylum Streptophyta; class Magnoliopsida; order Apiales; family Apiaceae; genus Apium; species Apium graveolens. Next base: position 21,009 of record NW_027418812.1, on the reverse strand, counting down.
TTTACAGGATTTTTCTAATCCTGACATGCAAGATGGATTTCAAATTTTTTAATAATTTTTTTTTATGACTAAAATTGATATATCTTAACATCCGTACGGTTGGATCATCAAAAAAATCATTTTAAAAATTAATCTTGTAAATCGGGAACGAGTCTCGTTGTTGGGAGGGGTAATTTTATAGGATTTTTCTAATCCTGACATGCAAGATGTATTTCAAATTTTTTAATAATTTTTTCTTATGACTAAAATTGATATATCTTAACATCCGTACGGTTGGATCGTCGAAAAAATCATTTTAAAAATTTATCTTGTAAATCGGGAACGAGTCTCGTTGTTGGGAAGGGTAATTTTACAGGATTTTTCTAATCCTGACATGCAAGATGAATTTCAAATTTTTCATAATTTTTTCTTATGACTAAAATGTTGGGTTCCGAAGGCATAAAACGCAGCGGATAAACGTAAATAAAACAAAAATTCGAAACCCAAAAACAGGATCCATGTATAATTATGGGCAGATTATGGAGATAACGAATCATACCTTTCAAGAGATTAACTTTTACGAACTCAACGGAGATCCTAGCTATCACGCTTTGTGTCTACCTCTCGGAGAAACACCTCTATGGTATCCACACGAGCACCTTCAAGAACGTCTCACGAACTTGACTACGGAATGGATGTACTAGCCTCCTTCTTGACGATCTGAATTGCCTCTTCCTCTCTTTGCTGCTAGGGTTTTCTTAAAAAACGTTCAAGCCTCTTTAACCTCTCATTATCTATTTATAATGACTGATTAAAAAGGCCCATAATAGCAAAGCCCAACCCTAGTAGGTATTGGATTAAATAATAAAAACGAATTTCTATTATTTAATTAATAACTAAGTCATACTTAATTATTATGGGCAAAAACATTCCTTTTAATTCGAATTTATATTATCTCAATTAAGTCTTACTTAATTATAATAAAATTCAAATAATCATCAATTAATTTAAATCCATAATTTAAATTAACTATTCCATTAAGTGCTCTATTTGTGCGACCCTATAGGCTATTATTTAATTGGCAATAATTTTATTCTCTAATAAAATTATAAACAATGAGCGGTATCTAGTAATACATCATTGTTACCCAATTAAACAATAATTAAATCGTGATTAGATAAAACCTTTCGTGATTAATGTTTTTTTCGTGTAATATAATCCCTTTAACCATACATATTATAGATTAAACTCGAGGCATGTATTTAGTCATCCTCTTCAACATTTAATCTGGGTTTACTTGATGCATGAGTAGATTATTGAAACAAATCATTATTTGAGCATGGCCATGCTTTTATAATCTCACTCAATCAAGAGGCCAATAATATCTCTCCTAATTATAGGAGGGTTAAATCCTTTTATCTATCATTCATATTTCTCATACGACTCATGATATACCCGATGTCCACTTTTATCATCACCCGATCAAAAGTAACTTTTAATGTAGTCAAAGTATATTAATCCTCGTATAGAAATATAATGATTTCAAGTCAAAGGATCGTTACACCATTATCACTGTGAGTCTTTCTTATGACTTTATTAAACATGAAGAATCTCACTGTGGGTCTGTCCAGTACCATGTACTCTCACATGTACCTATGTATTGACTTCAGTATCCCCATACTTATAACCAATGAGATGTGGTTATCTTGTCAAACAACATACTAGTCTATCTATGTATTATTATTGTCCTATATAATAATACTCGACTAGGGACCTTTAAGAATATGATATATTATATAATCTCAAGTTCAAGTCATGTACTTAAACTATACAATTTGTATCATGATTCTAAGGACATTTATTATGCTAACAAAATATCGCAGTAATTAAGGTCATAATAAATACATTTATTGAATGATCAACTGACATAAAGATAAAAGAATAATGTATTGCCTCTAGGGCACCTACACTAACATAAAATTGATATATCTTAACATCCGTAGGGTTGGATCGTCTAAAAAATTATTTTAAAAATTAATCTTGTAAATCGGGAACGAGTCTCGTTGTTGGGAGGGGTAATTTTACAGGATTTTTTTTAATCCTCACATGCAAGATGAATTTCAAATTTTTTAATAATTTTTTCATATGACTAAAATTGATATATCTTAACATCTCTACGGTAGTATCGTCAAAAAAACTATTTTAAAAATTAATCTTGTGAATCGGGAACGAGTCTCGTTGGTGGGAGAGGTAATTTTATAGGATTTTTTTAATCCTAACATGCAAGATGTATTTTAAATTTTTTAATAATTTTTTCTTATGACCAAAATTTATATATCTTAACATCCGTATGGTTGGATCGTTGAAAAAATCATTTTAAAAATTAATCTTGTAAATCGGGAACGAGTCTGGTTGTCGGGAGGGGTAATTTTACAGGATTTTTCTAATCCTGACATGCAAGATGAATTTCAAAGTTTTTAATATTTTTTTCATATGACTAAAATTGATATATCTTAATATCCGTATGGCAGGATCGTCGAAAAAATTATTTTAAAATTTAATCTTGTAAATCGGGAACGAGTCTCGTTGTTGGGAGGAGTAATTTTACAGGATTTTTTTTAATCCTGACATGCAAGATGAATTTCAAATTTTTTAATAATTTTTATGACTAAAATTGATATATCTTAACATTCGTACAGTTGGATCGTCGAAAAAGTTATTTTAAAAATTAATCTTGTAAATAGGGAACGAGTCTCGTTATCGGGAGAGGTACTTTTACCGGATATTTCTAATCCTGACATGCAAGATTAATTTCAAAGTTTTTAATAATTTTTTCATATGAATAAAATTGATATATCTTAATATTCGTACGGTAGGATCGTCGAAAAAATTATTTTAAAAATTAATCTTGTAAATCGGGAACGAGTCTCGTTGTTGGGAGGGGTAATTTTATAGGATTTTTCTAATCCTGATATGCAAGATGTATTTCAAATTTTTTAATATTTTTTTCTTATGACTAAAATTGATATATCTTAACATCCGTATGGTTGGATCGTCGAAAAACTCATTTTAAAAATTAATCTTGTAAATCGGGAACAAGTCTGGTTGTCGGGATGGGTAATTTTACAGGATTTTTCTAATCCTGACATGCAAGATGGATTTCAAATTTTTTAATAATTTTTTTTATGACTAAAATTGATATATCTTAACATCCGTACGGTTGGATCATCAAAAAAATCATTTTAAAAATTAATCTTGTAAATCGGGAACGAGTCTCGTTGTTGGGAGGGGTAATTTTACAGGATTTTTCTAATCTTGACATGCAAGATGTATTCCAATTTTTTTAATAATTTTCTCTTATGACTAAAAATTGATATATCTTAACATCCGTACGGTTCGATCGTCGAAAATATCATTTTAAAAATTTATCTTGTAAATCGGGAACGAGTTTGGTTGTCGGTAGGGGTAATTTTACAGGATTTTTCTAATCCTGACATGCAAGATGGACTTCAAATTTTTTAATAATTTTTTCGTATGACTAAAATTTATATATCTTAACATCCGTACGGTCGGATGGTCGAAAAAATCATTTGAAAAATTAATCTCGTAAATCGGGAACGAGTCTGGTTGTCGGGAGGGGTAATTTTACAAGATTTTTCTAATCCTAACATGCAAGATGGATTTCAAATTTTTTAATAATTTTTTCTTATGACTAAAATTGATATATCTTAACATCCGTATGGTTGGATCGTCGAAAAACTCATTTTAAAAATTAATCTTGTAAATCGGGAACAAGTCTGGTTGTCGGGAGGGGTAATTTTACAGGATTTTTCTAATCCTGACATGCAAGATGGATTTCAAATTTTTTAATAATTTTTTCTTATGACTGAAATTGATATATCTTAACATCCGTACGGTTGGATCATCAAAAAAATCATTTTAAAAATTAATCTTGTAAATCGGGAACGAGTCTCGTTGTTGGGAGGGGTAATTTTACAGGATTTTTCTAATCCTGACATGCAAGATGTATTTCAAATTTTTTAATAATTTTTTCTTATGACTAAAATTGATATATCTTAACATCCGTACGGTTGGATCGTCAAAAAAAATCATTTTAAAAATTTGTCTTGTAAATCGGGAACGAGTCTCGTTGTTGGGAGGGGTAATTTTACAGGATTTTTCTAATCCTGACATGCAAGATGAATTTCAAATTTTTCATAATTTTTTCTTATGACTAAAATTGATATATCTTAACATCCGTAGGGTTGGATCGTCTAAAAAATTATTTTAAAAATTAATCTTGTAAATCGGGAACGAGTCTCGTTGTTGGGAGGGGTAATTTTACAGGATTTTTTTTAATCCTAACATGCAAGATGAATTTCAAATTTTTTAATAATTTTTTCATATGACTAAAATTGATATATCTTAACATCTGTACGGTAGTATCGTCAAAAAAACTATTTTAAAAATTAATCTCGTGAATCGGGAACGAGTCTCGTTGGTGGGAGGGGTAATTTTATAGGATTTTTCTAATCCTAACATGCAAGATGTATTTCAAATTTTTTAATAATTTTTTCTTATGACCAAAATTTATATATCTTAACATCCGTATGGTTGGATCATTGAAAAAATCATTTTAAAAATTAATCTTGTAAATCGGGAACGAGTCTGGTTGTCGGGAGGGGTAATTTTACAGGATTTTTCTAATCCTGACATGCAAGATGAATTTCAAAGTTTTTAATAATTTTTTCATATGACTAAAATTGATATATCTTAATATCCGTACGACAGGATCGTCGAAAAAATTATTTTAAAAATTAATCTTGTAAATCGGGAACGAGTCTCGTTGTTGGGAGGAGTAATTTTACAGAATTTTTTTTAATACTGACATGTAAGATGAATTTCAAATTTTTTAATAATTTTTTATGACTAAAATTGATATATCTTAACATCCGTACAGTTGGATCGTCGAAAAAGTTATTTTAAAAATTAATCTTGTAAATAGGGAACGAGTCTCGTTATCGGGAGAGGTACTTTTACCGGATATTTCTAATCCTGACATGCAAGATTAATTTCAAAGTTTTTAATAATTTTTTCAAATGAATAAAATTGATATATCTTAATATCCGTACGGTAGGATCGTCAAAAAAATTATTTTAAAAATTAATCTTGTAAATCGGGAACGAGTCTCGTTGTTGGGAGGGGTAATTTTATAGGATTTTTCTAATCCTGATATGCAAGATGTATTTCAAATTTTTTAATAATTTTTTCTTATGACTAAAATTGATATATCTTAACATCCGTATGGTTGGATCGTCAAAAAACTCATTTTAAAAATTAATCTTGTAAATCGGGAACAAGTCTGGTTGTCGGGATGGGTAATTTTACAGGATTTTTCTAATCCTGACATGCAAGATGGATTTCAAAATTTTTAATAATTTTTTTTATGACTAAAATTGATATATCTTAACATCCGTACGGTTGGATCATCAAAAAAATCATTTTAAAAATTAATCTTGTAAATCGGGAACGAGTCTCGTTGTTGGGAGGGGTAATTTTACAGGATTTTTCTAATCTTGACATGCAAGATGTATTCCAATTTTTTAATAATTTTCTCTTATGACTAAAAATTGATATATCTTAACATCCGTACGGTTCGATCGTCGAAAATATCATTTTAAAAATTTATCTTGTAAATCGGGAACGAGTTTGGTTGTCGGTAGGGGTAATTTTACAGGATTTTTCTAATCCTGACATGCAAGATGGACTTCAAATTTTTTAATAATTTTTTCGTATGACTAAAATTTATATATCTTAACATCCGTACGGTCGGATGGTCGAAAAAATCATTTGAAAAATTAATCTCGTAAATCGGGAACGAGTCTGGTTGTCGGGAGGGGTAATTTTACAAGATTTTTCTAATCCTAACATGCAAGATGGATTTCAAATTTTTTAATAATTTTTTCTTATGACTAAAATTGATATATCTTAACATCCGTATGGTTGGATCGTCGAAAAACTCATTTTAAAAATTAATCTTGTAAATCGGGAACAAGTCTGGTTGTCGGGAGGGGTAATTTTACAGGATTTTTCTAATCCTGACATGCAAGATGGATTTCAAATTTTTTAATAATTTTTTCTTATGACTGAAATTGATATATCTTAACATCCGTACGGTTGGATCATCAAAAAAATCATTTTAAAAATTAATCTTGTAAATCGGGAACGAGTCTCGTTGTTGGGAGGGGTAATTTTACAGGATTTTTCTAATCCTGACATGCAAGATGTATTTCAAATTTTTTAATAATTTTTTCTTATGACTAAAATTGATATATCTTAACATCCGTACGGTTGTATCGTCAAAAAAAATAATTTTAAAAATTTGTCTTGTAAATCGGGAACGAGTCTCGTTGTTGGGAGGGGTAATTTTACAGGATTTTTCTAATCCTGACATGCAAGATGAATTTCAAATTTTTCATAATTTTTTCTTATGACTAAAATTGATATATCTTAACATCCGTAGGGTTGGATCGTCTAAAAAATTATTTTAAAAATTAATCTTGTAAATCGGGAACGAGTCTCGTTGTTGGGAGGGGTAATTTTACAGGATTTTTTTTAATCCTGACATGCAAGATGAATTTCAAATTTTTTAATAATTTTTTCATATGACTAAAATTGATATATCTTAACATCTGTACGGTAGTATCGTCAAAAAAACTATTTTAAAAATTAATCTCGTGAATCGGGAACGAGTCTCGTTGGTGGGAGGGGTAATTTTATAGGATTTTTCTAATCCTAACATGCAAGATGTATTTCAAATTTTTTAATAATTTTTTCTTATGACCAAAATTTATATATCTTAACATCCGTATGGTTGGATCATTGAAAAAATCATTTTAAAAATTAATCTTGTAAATCGGGAACGAGTCTGGTTGTCGGGAGGGGTAATTTTACATGATTTTTCTAATCCTGACATGCAAGATGAATTTCAAAGTTTTTAATAATTTTTTCATATGACTAAAATTGATATATCTTAATATCCGTACGACAGGATCGTCGAAAAAATTATTTTAAAAATTAATCTTGTAAATCGGGAACGAGTCTCGTTGTTGGGAGGAGTAATTTTACAGGATTTTTTTTAATACTGACATGTAAGATGAATTTCAAATTTTTTAATAATTTTTTATGACTAAAATTGATATATCTTAACATCCGTACAGTTGGATCGTCGAAAAAGTTATTTTAAAAATTAATCTTGTAAATAGGGAACGAGTCTCGTTAGAGGTACTTTTACCGGATATTTCTAATCCTGACATGCAAGATTAATTTCAAAGTTTTTAATAATTTTTTCAAATGAATAAAATTGATATATCTTAATATCCGTACGGTAGGATCGTCAAAAAAATTATTTTAAAAATTAATCTTGTAAATCGGGAACGAGTCTCGTTGTTGGGAGAGGTAATTTTATAGGATTTTTCTAATCCTGATATGCAAGATGTATTTCAAATTTTTTAATAATTTTTTCTTATGACTAAAATTGATATATCTTAACATCCGTATGGTTGGATCGTCGAAAAAACATTTTAAAAATTAATCTTGTAAATCGGGAACGAGTCTGGTTGTCGGGAGGGGTAATTTTACAGGATTTTTCTAATCCTGACATGCAAGATGGATTTTAAATTTTTTAATAATTTTTTCTTATGACTAAAATTGATATATCTTAACATCTGTACAGTTAGATCATCAAAAAAATCATTTTAAAAATTAATCTTGTAAATCTGGAACGAGTCTCTTTGTGGGGAGGGGTAATTTTACCGGATTTTTCTAATCTTGACATGCAAGATGTATTCCAATTTTTTTTAATAATTTTCTCTTATGACTAAAAATTAATATATCTTAACATCCGTACGGTTCGATCGTCGAAAAAATCATTTTAAAAATTTTTCTTGTAAATCGGGAACAAGTCTGGTTGTCGGGAGTGGTACTTTTACCGGATATTTCTAATCCTGACATGCAAGATGAATTTCAAAGTTTTTAATAATTTTTTCATATGACTAAAATTGATATATCTTAACATCCGTACGGCCGGATCGTCGAAAAAATTATTTTAAAATTTAATCTTGTAAGTCGGGAACGAGTCTCGTTGTTGGGAGAGGTAATTTTACAGGATTTTTTTTAATCCTGACATGCAAGATGAATTTCAAATTTTTTAATAATTTTTTCTTATGAATAAAATTGATATGTCTTAACATCTGTAAGGTTAGATCGTCAAAAAAATTATTTTAAAAATTAATCTTGTAAATCGGGAACGAGTCTCGTTGTTGGGAGGGGTAATTTTACAGGATTTTTCTAATTCTGACATGCAAGATGTATTTCAATTTTTTTAATAATTTTCTCTTATGACTAAAAATTGATATATCTTAACATCCGTACGGTTGGATCGTCGAAAAAATCATTTTAAAAATTTATCTTGTAAATCGGGAATAAGTCTGGTTGTCGGGAGGGGTAATTTTACAGGATTTTTCTAATCCTAACATGCAAGATGTATTTCAATTTTTTTAATAATTTTTTCATATGAGTAAAATTGATATATCTTAACATCCGTACGGTTGGATCGTAGAAAAATTTATTTTAAAAATTAATCTTGTAAATCGGGTTCGAGTCTCGTTGTTAGGAGGGATAATTTTAAAGGATTTTTTGAATCCTGACATGCAAGATGTATTTCAAATTTTTTAATAATTTTTTCTTATTACTAAAATTGATATATCTTAACATCCGTATGGTTGGATTGTCGAAAAAATCATTTTAAAAATTAATCTTGTAAATCGGGAACGAGTATGGTTGTCGGGAGGGGTAATTTTACAGGATTTTTCTAATCCTGACATGCAAGATGAATTTCAAAGTTTTTAATAATTTTTTCTTATGACTAAAATTGATATATCTTAACATCTGTACGGTTCGATCGTCAAAAAAATCATTTTAAAAATTAATCTTGTAAATCGGGAACGAGTCTCGTTGTTGGGAGGGGTAATTTTGCAAGATTTTTCTAATCCTGACATGCAAGATGTATTGCAATTTTTTTAATTATTTTCTCTTATGACTAAAAATTGATATATCTTAACATCCGTACGGTTGGATCATCGAAAAAATCATTTTAAAAATTTATCTTGTAAATCGGGAACGAGTCTGGTTGTCGGTAGGGGTAATTTTACAGGATTTTTATAATCCTAACTTGCAAGATGTATTTCAATTTTTTTAATAATTTTTTCAGATGACTAAAATTGATATATCTTAACATCCGTACGGTTGGATCGTAGAAAAAATTATTTTAAAAAATAATCTTGTAAATCGGGAACGAGTCTCGTTGTTGGGAGGGATATTTTTATAGGATTTTTCAAATCCTGATATGCAAGATGTATTTCAATTTTTTTTATAATTTTTTCTTATTACTAAAATTGATATATCTTAACATCCGTATGGTTGGATCGTCGAAAAAATCATTTTAAAAATTATTCTTGTAAATCGGGAACGAGTCTGGTTGTCGGGAGGGGTAATTTTACAGGATTTTTCTAATCCTGACATGCAAGATGGATTTCAAATATTTTAATAATTTTTTCTTATGCCTAAAATTGATATATCTTAACATCCGTACCGTTGGATCATCAAAAAAATCATTTTAAAAATTAATCTTGTAAATCGGGAACGAGTCTCGTTGTTGGGAGGGGTAATTTTACAGGATTTTTCTAATCCTAACATGCAAGATGTATTTCAAATTTTTTAATATTTTTTTAATATGACTAAAATTGATATATCTTAACATCCGTACTGTTGGATCGTCGAAAAAATCATTTTAAAAATTTATCTTGTAAATCGGGAACGAGTCTCGTTGTTGGGAGGGGTAATTTTACCGGATATTTCTAATCCTGACATGCAAGATGAATTTCAAAGTTTTTAATATTTTTTTCATATGACTAAAATTGATATATCTTAACATCCGTACGGTAGGATCGTCGAAAAAATTATTCTAAAAATTAATCTTGTAAATCGGGAACGAGTCTCGTTGTTGGGAGGGGTAATTTTATAGGATTTTTCTAATCCTGACATGCAAGATGTATTTCAAAGTTTTTAATAATTTTTTCTTATGCCTAAAATTGATATATCTTAAAATCCATACGGTTGGATCATCAAAAAAATCATTTTAAAAATTAATCTTGTAAATCGGGAACGAGTCTGGTTGTCGGGAGGGGTAATTTTACAGGATTTTTCTAATCCTACATGCAAGATGGATTTCAAATTTTTTAATAATTTTTTCTTATGACTAAAATTGTTATATCTTAACATCCGTACGGTTAGATCATCAAAAAAATCATTTTAAAAATTAATCTTGTAAATCGGGAATGAGTCTCGTTGTGGGGAGGGGTACTTTTACAGGATTTTTCTAATCCTGATATGCAAGATGTATTTCAAATTTTTTAATAATTTTTTCTTATGACAAATTGATATATCTTAACATCCGTATGGTTGGATGGTCGAAAAAATCATTTTAAAAATTATTCTTGTAAATCGGGAACGAGTCACGTTGTTGGGAGGGGTAATTTTACAGGATTTTTGTAATCCTGACATGCAAGATGAATTTCAAATTTTTCATAATTTTGTCTTATGACTAAAATTGATATATCTTAACATCCATATGGTTTGATCGTAAAAAAAATCATTTTAAAAATTAATCTTGTAAATCGGGAACGAGTCTGGTTGTCGGGAGGGGTAATTTTACAGGATTTTTCTAATCCTGACATGCAAGATGGATTTCAAATTTTTTAATAATTTTTTCTTATGACTAAAATTGATATATCTTAACATCCGTACGGTTTGATCATCAAAAAAATCATTTTAAAAATTAATCTTGTAAATCGGGAACGAGTCTCGTTGTTGGGAGGGGTAATTTTACAGGATTTTTCTAATCCTGACATGCAAGATGAATTTCAAATTTTTCATAATTTTGTCTTATGACTAAAATTGATATATCTTAACATCCGTATGGTTGGATCGTCAAAAAAATCATTTTAAAAATTAATCTTGTAAATCGGGAACGAGACTCGTTGTTGGGAGGGGTAATTTTACAGGATTTTTTTTAATCCTGACATGCAAGATGAATTTCAAATTTTTTAATAATTTTTTTATGAATAAAATTGATATATCTTAACATCCGTACGGTTGGATAGTCGAAAAACTTATTTTAAAAATTAATCTTGTAAATTGGGAACGAGTCTCGTTGTCGGGAGAGGTACTTTTTCCAGATATTTCTAATCCTGACATGCAAGATGAATTTCAAAGTTTTTAATAATTTTTTCTTATGCCTAAAATTGATATATCTTAAAATCCATACGGTTGGATCATCAAAAAAATCATTTTAAAAATTAATCTTGTAAATCGGGAACGAGTCTGGTTGTCGGGAGGGGTAATTTTACAGGATTTTTCTAATCCTGACATGCAAGATGGATTTCAAATTTTTTAATAATTTTTTCTTATGACTAAAATTGATATATCTTAACATCCGTACGGTTAGATCATCAAAAAAATCATTTTAAAAATTAATCTTGTAAATCGGGAACGAGTCTCGTTGTTGGGAGGGGTACTTTTACAGGATTTTTCTAATCCTGACATGCAAGATGTATTTCAAATTTTTTAATAATTTTTTCTTATGACTAAAATTGATATATCTTAACATCCGTACGGTTGGATCGTCGAAAAAATCATTTTAAAAATTATTCTTGTAAATCGGGAACGAGTCACGTTGTTGGGAGGGGTAATTTTACAGGATTTTTGTAATCCTGACATGCAAGATGAATTTCAAATTTTTCATAATTTTGTCTTATGACTAAAATTGATATATCTTAACATCCATATGGTTTGATCGTAAAAAAAATCATTTTAAAAATTAATCTTGTAAATCGGGAACGAGTCTGGTTGTCGGGAGGGGTAATTTTACAGGATTTTTCTAATCCTGACATGCAAGATGGATTTCAAATTTTTTAATAATTTTTTCTTATGACTAAAATTGATATATCTTAACATCCGTACGGTTTGATCATCAAAAAAATCATTTTAAAAATTAATCTTGTAAATCGGGAACGAGTCTCGTTGTTGGGAGGGGTAATTTTACAGGATTTTTCTAATCCTGACATGCAAGATGAATTTCAAATTTTTCATAATTTTGTCTTATGACTAAAATTGATATATCTTAACATCCGTATGGTTGGATCGTCAAAAAAATCATTTTAAAATTAATCTTGTAAATCGGGAACGAGACTCGTTGTTGGGAGGGGTAATTTTACAGGATTTTTTTTAATCCTGACATGCAAGATGAATTTCAAATTTTTTAATAATTTTTTTATGAATAAAATTGATATATCTTAACATCCGTACGGTTGGATAGTCGAAAAACTTATTTTAAAAATTAATCTTGTAAATTGGGAACGAGTCTCGTTGTCGGGAGAGGTACTTTTTCCAGATATTTCTAATCCTGACATGCAAGATGAATTTCAAAGTTTTTAATAATTTTTTCTTATGCCTAAAATTGATATATCTTAAAATCCGTACGGTTGGATCATCAAAAAATCATTTTAAAAATTAATCTTGTAAATCGGGAACGAGTCTCGTTGTTGGGAGGGGTAATTTTAAAGGATTTTTCTAATCCTGACATGCAAGATGAATTTCAAATTTTTCATAATTTTGTCTTATGACTAAAATTGATATATCTTAACATCCGTATTGTTGGATCGTCAAAAAAATCATTTTAAAAATTAATCTTGTAAATCGGGAACGAGTCTCGTTGTTGGGAGGGGTAATTTTACAGGATTTTTTTTAATCATAACATGCAAGATGAATTTCAAATTTTTTAATAATTTTTTTATGAATAAAATTGATATATCTTAACATCCGTACGGTTGGATAGTCGAAAAACTTATTTTAAAAATTAATCTTGTAAATTGGGAACGAGTCTCGTTGTCGGGAGAGGTACTTTTTCCAGATATTTCTAATCCTGACATGCAAGATGAATTTCAAAGTTTTTAATAATTTTTTCTTATGCCTAAAATTGATATATCTTAAAATCCGTACGGTTGGATCATCAAAAAAATCATTTTAAAAATTAATCTTGTAAATCGGTAACGAGTCTCGTTGTTGGGAGGGGTAATTTTATAGGATTTTTCTAATCCTGACATGCAAGATGTATTTCAAAATTTTTAATAATTTTTTATTATGACTAAAATTGATATATCTTAACATCCGTACGGTTGGATCGTCGAAAAAATCATTTTAAAAATTTATCTTGTAAATCGGGAACGAGTCTCGTTGTTGGGAGGGGTAATTTTACAGGATTTTTCTAATCCTAATATGCAAGATGAATTTCAAATTTTTCATAATTTTTTCCTATGACTAAAATTGATATATCTTAACATCCGTATGGTTGGATCGTCTAAAAAATCATTTTAAAAATTAATCTTGTAAATCGGGAGCGAGTCTCGTTGTTGGGAGGGGTAATTTTACATTATTTTTTTTAATCCTCACAAGCAAGATGAATTTTAAATTTTTGAATAATTTTTTTATGACTAAAATTGATATATCTTAACATCCGTAAGGTTGGATCGTCGAAAAAATTATTTTAAAAATTAATCTTGTAAATTGGGAACGAGTCTCGTTGTCGGGAGAGGTACTTTTACCGGATATTTCTAATCCTGACATGCAAGATGAATTTCAAAGTTTTTAATAATTTTTTCATATGACTAAAATTGATATATCTTAACATCCGTACGGTAGGATCGTCGAAAAAATTATTCTAAAAATTATTCTTGTAAATCTGGAACGAGTCTCGTTGTTGGGAGGGTTAATTTTATAGGATTTTTCTAATCCTGACATGCAAGATGTATTTCAAATTTTTTAATAATTTTTTCTTATGACTAAAATTGATATATCTTAACATCCGTATGGTTGGATCGTCGAAAAAATCATTTTAAAAATTAATCTTGTAAATCGGGAACGAGTCTGGTTGTTGGGAGGGGTAATTTTACAGGATTTTTCTAATCCTGACATGCAAGATGGATTTCAAATTTTTTAATAATTTTTTCTTATGACTAAAATTGATATATCTTAACATCCGTACGGTTAGATCATCAAAAAAATCATTTTAAAAATTAATCTTGTAAATCGGGAACGAGTCTCGTTGTTGGGAGGGGTAATTTTACAGGATTTTTTTTAATCCTGACATGCAAGATGAATTTCAAATTTTTTAATAATTTTTTATGACTAAAATTAATATATCTTAACATCCGTACAGTTGGATCGTCGAAAAAGTTATTTTAAAAATTAATCTTGTAAATAGGGAACGAGTCTCGTTATCGGGAGAGGTACTTTTACCGGATATTTCTAATCCTGACATGCAAGATTAATTTCAAAGTTTTTAATAATTTTTTCATATGAATAAAATTGATATATCTTAATATCCGTACGGTAGGATCGTCGAAAAAATTATTTTAAAAATTAATCTTGTAAATCGGGAACGAGTCTCGTTGTTGGGAGGGGTAATTTTATAGAATTTTTCTAATCCTGATATGCAAGATCTATTTCAAATTTTTTAATAGTTTTTTCTTATGACTAAAATTGATATATCTTAACATCCGTATGGTTGGATCGTCGAAAAAATCATTTTAAAAATTAATCTTGTAAATCGGGAACGAGTCTGGTTGTCGGGAGGGGTAATTTTACAGGATTTTTCTAATCCTGACATGCAAGATGGATTTCAATTTTTTTAATAATTTTTTCTTATGACTAAAATTGATATATCTTAACATCTGTACAGTTAGATCGTCAAAAAAATCATTTTAAAAATTAATCTTGTAAATCTGGAACGAGTCTCGTTGTTGGGAGGGGTAATTTTACAGGATTTTTCTAATCTTGACATGCAAGATGTATTCCAATTTTTTTAATAATTTTCTCTTATGACTAAAAATTAATATATCTTAATATCTGTACGGTTCGATCGTCGAAAAAATCATTTTAAAAATTTATCTTGTAAATCGGGAACGAGTCTGGTTGTCGGTAGGGGTAATTTTACAGGATTTTTCTAATCCTAACATGCAAGATGTATTTCAATTTTTTTAATAATTTTTTCATATGACTAAAACTGATATATCTTAACATCCGTACGGTTGGATCGTAGAAAAAATTATTTTAAAAATTAATCTTGTAAATCGGGAACGAGTCTCGTTGTTGGGAGGGATAATTTTATAGGATTTTTCGAATCCTGACATGCAAGATGTATTTCAAATTTTTTAATAATTTTTTCTTATTACTAAAATTGATATATCTTAACATCCGTATGGTTGGATCGTCGAAAAAATTATTTTAAAAATTAATCTTGGAAATCGGGAACGAGTCTGGTTGTCGGGAGGGGTAATTTTACAGGATTTTTCTAATCCTGACATGCAAGATGAATTTCAAAGTTTTTAATAATTTTTTCATATGACTAAAATTGATATATCTTAACATCCGTACGGCCGGATCGTCGAAAAAATTATTTTAAAAATTAATCTTGTAAGTCGGGAACGAGTCTCGTTGTTGAGAGGGGTAATTTTACACGATTTTTTTTAATCCTGACATGCAAGATGAATTTCAAATTTTTTAATAATTTTTTCTTATGAATAAAATTGATATATCTTAACATCTGTAAGGTTAGATCGTCAAAAAAATTATTTTAAAAATTAATCTTGTAAATCGGGAACGAGTCTCGTTGTTGGGAGGGGTAATTTTACAGGATTTTTCTAATCCTGACATGCAAGATGTATTTCAATTTTTTTAATAATTTTCTCTTATGACTAAAAATTGATATATCTTAACATCCGTACGGTTGGATCGTCAAAAAAATCATTTTAAAAATTTATCTTGTAAATCGGGAACAAGTCTGGTTGTCGGGAGGGGTAATTTTACAGGATTTTTCTAATCCTAACATGCAAGATGTATTTCAATTTTTTTAATAATTTTTTCATATGAGTAAAATTGATATATCTTAACATCCGTACGGTTGGATCGTAGAAAAAATTATTTTAAAAATTAATCTTGTAAATCGGGTTCGAGTCTCGTTGTTAGGAGGGATAATTTTATAGGATTTTTTGAATCCTAACATGCAAGATGTATTTCAAATTTTTTAATAATTTTTTCTTATTACTAAAATTGATATATCTTAACATCCGTATGGTTGGATTGTCGAAATAATCATTTTAAAAATTAATCTTGTAAATCGGGAACGAGTATGGTTGTCGGGAGGGGTAATTTTACAGGATTTTTCTAATCCTGACATGCAAGATAAATTTCAAAGTTTTTAATAATTTTTTCTTATGACTAAAATTGATATATCTTAACATCTGTACGGTTCGATCGTCAAAAAAATCATTTTAAAAATTAATCTTGTAAATCGGGAACGAGTCTCGTTGTTGGGAGGGGTAATTTTGCAAGATTTTTCTAATCCTGACATGCAAGATGTATTTCAATTTTTTTAATTATTTTCTCTTATGACTAAAAATTGATATATCTTAACATCCGTACGGTTGGATCATCGAAAAAATCATTTTAAAAATTTATCTTGTAAATCGGGAACGAGTCTGGTTGTCGGTAGGGGTAATTTTACAGGATTTTTCTAATCCTAACATGCAAGATGTATTTCAATTTTTTTAATAATTTTTTCAGATGACTAAAATTGATATATCTTAACATCCGTACGGTTGGATCGTAGAAAAAATTATTTTAAAAAATAATCTTGTAAATCGGGAACGAGTCTCGTTGTTGGGAGGGATAATTTTATAGGATTTTTCAAATCCTGACATGCAAGATGTATTTCAAATTTTTTTATAATTTTTTCTTATTACTAAAATTGATATATCTTAACATCCGTATGGTTGGATCGTCAAAAAAATTATTTTAAAAATTATTCTCGTAAATCGGGAACGAGTCTGGTTGTTGGGAGGGGTAATTTTACAGGATTTTTCTAATCCTGACATGCAAGATGGATTTCAAATATTTTAATAATTTTTTCTTATGCCTAAAATTGATATATCTTAACATCCGTACGGTTGGATCATCAAAAAAATCATTTTAAAAATTAATCTTGTAAATCGGGAACGAGTCTCGTTGTTGGGAGGGGTAATTTTACAGGATTTTTCTAATCCTGACATGCAAGATGTATTTCAAATTTTTTAATAATTTTTTAATATGACTAAAATTGATATATCTTAACATCCGTACGGTTGGATCGTCGAAAAAATCATTTTAAAAATTTATCTTGTAAATCGGGAACGAGTCTCGTTGTTGGGAGGGGCAATTTTACCGGATATTTCTAATCCTGACATGCAAGATGAATTTTAAAGTTTTTAATAATTTTTTCATATGACTAAAATTGATATATCTTAACATCCGTACGGTAGGATCGTCGAAAAATTATTCTAAAAATTAATCTTGTAAATCGGGAACGAGTCTCGTTGTTGGGAGGGGTAATTTTATAGGATTTTTCTAATCCTGACATGCAAGATGTATTTCAAAGTTTTTAATAATTTTTTCTTATGCCTAAAATTGATATATCTTAAAATCCGTACGGTTGGATCATCAAAAAAATCATTTTAAAAATTAATCTTGTAAATCGGGAACGAGTCTGGTTGTCGGGAGGGGTAATTTTACAGGATTTTTCTAATCCTGACATGCAAGATGGATTTCAAATTTTTTAATAATTTTTTCTTATGACTAAAATTGATATATCTTAACATCCGTACGGTTAGATCATCAAAAAAATCATTTTAAAAATTAATCTTGTAAATCGGGAACGAGTCTCGTTGTTGGGAGGGGTACTTTTACAGGATTTTATAATCCTGACATGCAAGATGTATTTCAAATTTTTTATTAATTTTTTTTATGACTAAAATTGATATATCTTAACATCCGTACGGTTGGATCGTCGAAAAAATCATTTTAAAAATTATTCTTGTAAATCGGGAACGAGTCTCGTTGTTGGGAGGGGTAATTTTACAGGATTTTTGTAATCCTGACATGCAAGATGAATTTCAAATTTTTCATAATTTTGTCTTATGACTAAAATTGATATATCTTAACATCCGTATGGTTTGATCGTCAAAAAAATCATTTTAAAAATTAATCTTGTAAATCGGGAACGAGTCTGGTTGTCGGGAGGGGTAAATTTACAGGATTTTTCTAATCCTGACATGCAAGATGGATTTCAAATTTTTTAATAATTTTTTCTTATGACTAAAATTAATATATCTTAACATCCGTACGGTTTGATCATCAAAAAAATCATTTTAAAAATTAATCTTGTAAATCGGGAACGAGTCTCGTTGTTGGGAGGGGTAATTTTACAGGATTTTTCTAATCCTGACATGCAAGATGAATTTCAAATTTTTCATAATTTTGTCTTATGACTAAAATTGATATATCTTAACATCCGTATGGTTGGATCGTCAAAAAAACCATTTAAAAAATTAATCTTGTAAATCGGGAACGAGACTCGTTGTGGGAGGGGTAATTTTACAGGATTTTTTTTAATCCTGACATGCAAGATGAATTTCAAATTTTTTAATAATTTTTTTATGAATAAATTGATATATCTTAACATCCGTACGGTTGGATAGTCGAAAAACTTATTTTAAAAATTAATCTTGTAAATTGGGAATGAGTCTCGTTGTCGGGAGAGGTACTTTTTCCAGATATTTCTAATCCTGACATGCAAGATGAATTTCAAAGTTTTTAATAATTTTTTCTTATACCTAAAATTGATATATCTTAAAATCCGTACGGTGGGATCATCAAAAAATCATTTTAAAAATTAATCTTGTAAATCGGGAACGAGTCTGGTTGTCGGGAGGGGTAATTTAACAGGATTTTTCTAATCCTGACATGCAAGATGGATTTCAAATTTTTTAATAATTTTTTCTTATGACTAAAATTGATATATCTTAACATCCGTACGGTTAGATCATCAAAAAAATCATTTTTAAAATTAATCTTATAAATCGGGAACGAGTCTAGTTGTTGGGAGGGGTAATTTTACAGGATTTTTCTAATCCTGACATGCAAGATGTATTTCAAATTTTTTAATAATTTTTTCTTATGACTAAAATTGATATATCTTAACATCCGTACGGTTGGATGATCGAAAAAATTATTTTAAAAATTAATCTTGTAAATCGGGAATGAGTCTCGTTGTTGGGAGGGGTAATTTTACAGGATTTTTCTAATCCTGACATGCAAGATGAATTTCAAATTTTTCATAATTTTGTCTTATGACTAAAATTGATATATCTTAACATCCGTATGGTTTGATCGTCAAAAAAATCATTTTAAAAATTAATCTTGTAAATCGGGAACGAGTCTGGTTGTCGGGAGGGGTAAATTTTACAAGATTTTTCTAATCCTGACATGCAAGATGATTTCAAATTTTTTAATAATTTTTTCTATGACTAAAATTGATATATCTTATCCGTACGGTTGATCATCAAAAATCATTTAAAAATTAATCTTGTAAATCGGGAACGAGTCTCGTTGTTGGGAGGGTATTTTACAGGATTTTTCTAATCCTGACATGCAAGATGAATTTCAAATTTTTCATAATTTTTCTTATGACTAAAATTGATATATCTAACATCCGTATGGTTTGGATCGTCAAAAAACCATTTTAAAAATAATCTTGTAAATCGGAACGAGACTCGTTGTTGGGAGGGGTAATTTTTACAGGATTTTTTTTAATCCTGACATGCAGATGAATTTCAAATTTTTTAATAATTTTTTATGAATAAAATTGATATATCTAACATCCGTATGTTGGATAGTCGAAAAACTATTTTAAAAATTAATCTTGTAAATCGGGAACGAGTCTCGTTTGTGGGGAGGGTACTTTTACAGATTTTTCTAATCCTGACATGCAAGATGAATTTCAAATTTTTCATAATTTTTCTTATGCTAAAATGATATATCTTAACAACCGTATGGTTGGATCGTCAAAAAATCATTTTAAAATTAATCTTGTAAGCGGGAACGGTCTGGTTGTCGGGAGGGGTAATTTTAAGATTTTTCTAATCCTGACATGCAAGATGATTCAAATTTTTAATAATTTTTTCTTATGACTAAAATTGATATATCTTAACATCCGTAGTTATTCAAAAAAATCTTTAAAAATTAATCTTGTAAATCGGGAACGAGTCTCGTTGTTGGGAGGGGTAATTTTAGGATTTTTAATCCTACATGCAAGATGTATTCAATTTTTTAATAATTTTTCTTATGACTAAAATTGATATATCTTAACATCCGTATGGTTGGATAGTCACAAAACATCATTTTAAAAATTAATCTTGTAAATCGGGAACGAGTCTCGTTGTCGGGAGGGTAATTTTACAGGATTTTTCTAATCCTGACATGCAAGATGATTTCAAATTTTTTAATAATTTTTTCTTATGACTAAAATGATATATCTTAACATCCTACGGTTGGATCATCAAAAAAAATCATTTTAAAATTAATCTTGTAAATCGGAACGAGTCTCGTTGTTGGGAGGGGTAATTTTACAGATTTTCTAATCCTGACATGCAAGATGTATTTCAAAATTTTTAATAATTTTTTTTATGCTAAAATTGATATATCTTAACATCCGTACGGTTGGATCGTCGAAAAAATCATTTTAAAAATTTATCTTGTAAATCGGGAACGTCTCGTTGTTGGGAGGGGTAATTTTAACAGAGTTTTTCTAATCACATGCAAGATGAATTTCAAATTTTTCATAATTTTGTCTTAGACTAAAATTGCTATATCTAACATCTTATGGTTGGATCGTCTAAAAATCATTTGAAAAATTATCTTGTAAATCGGGAACGAGTCTCGTTGTTGGGAGGGGTAATTTTACAGAATTGTTTTTAATCCTGACATGCAAGCTGAATTTCAAATTTTTTATAATTTTTTTATGACTAAAATTGATATCTT